>NW_025721122.1:600000-876862 GCF_922984935.1 Meles meles
ATAATTTATGAACGGGTACAAAATATGAAATGTGTAGATGGTAATATTAGAACATGAAATTTTTGAAGGGGAACAAATATATATAGCTTTTGCATATAATGAGGTGAAGTTGTTACCAGCTTAAAATATACTGTTATCATTTTGATTTTAACCTGAGCTGAAGACACGAGGCTTTAGCCCACTGAGCCACCCAGGTGCCCCTGTAAACTGACTTCTATGTCAACTGGAAACTTTAGTAATGAATGACAGAATGTCCTAATTATTTTAAATGTTTAAAGAGGACGAGTATGATACTTAACATGAAAAATGTTACCAAGTGGAATAGGAGTATTTGAGGCTAAGAAACAAAAATATTTTGGGGGAAATTAACTGAAAAAAAGTACAAGTATTTTGAAACCATTTTTTACTATGATCTAGGAAGTCAGTTTTATCTAATGGAAAAACAGGAATTCTTGAGAACTTTATACAGGTTACCTTATTTTTCCCCTACTCTTAGAATTCTAAAACAAAATAAATATTTAAGGACATTTTCCATAATGTAAAAGTACTTGCAAAGGTAAAATTCTCTTTCACATTATCTTGCAGATACATAGTTGCTTTCTCCTTGGGCACTGTGCAACTCCACACGCTTTATTTAAAATATTTGTGAGTCCTCTATGGGACTATTTGTAAATATGTTCTTTTTACTATAGTCTTGAAAAAACATTCAATATTAAAAAATATATACTGTTATAACTCTAAGATATTTTAGAGAAAGTTTGTGGTAATCACAAAGCAAAATCCTATACTAAATACACAGAGGTTAAAGTGAAGGGTGTCAGAGCATACAACTATAGTAAAGCATAAAATCACACAGAAATTCAGTAAAGGAGCAATAAAAGAACAAATGAGCTATCAAACAGCCAGAAAACAATTAATAAACTGGCAACGGTAGGTATTCACATAACATTAATTTCTTTTTTTTTTTTTTTTTTTTTTTTTTTTTTTTAGACAATTTACTTCCCCCTTTTATTAATTTTTTCAGCGTAACAGTATTCATTCTTTTTGCACAACACCCAGTGCTCCATGCAAAACGTGCCCTCCCCATCACCCACCACCTGTTCCCCCAACCTCCCACCCCTGACCCTTCAAAACCCTCAGGTTGTTTTTCAGAGTCCATAGTCTCTTATGGTTCGCCTCCCCTCCCCAATGTCCATAGCCCGCTCCCCCTCTCCCAATCCCACCTCCCCCCAGCAACCCCCAGTTTGTTTTGTGAGATTAAGAGTCATTTATGGTTTGTCTCCCTCCCAATCCCATCTTGTTTCATTTATTCTTCTCCTATCCCCCTCCCCCCCCCATGTTGCTTCTCCATGTCCTCATATCAGGGAGATCATATGATAGTTGTCTTTCTCCGATTGACTTATTTCACTAAGCATGATACGCTCTAGTTCCATCCACGTCGTCGCAAATGGCAAGATTTCATTTCTTTTGATGGCTGCATAGTATTCCATTGTGTATATATACCACATCTTCTTGATCCATTCATCTGTTGATGGACATCTAGGTTCTTTCCATAGTCTGGCTATTGTAGACATTGCTGCTATAAACATTCGGGTACACGTGCCCCTTCGGATCACTATGTTTGTATCTTTAGGGTAAATACCCAGTAGTGCAATTGCTGGGTCATAGGGTAGTTCTATTTTCAACATTTTGAGGAACCTCCATGCTGTTTTCCAGAGTGGTTGGACCAGCTTGCATTCCCACCAACAGTGGAGGAGGGTTCCCCTTTCTCCACATCCTCTCCAGCATCTGTCATTTCCTGACTTGTTAATTTTAGCCATTCTGACTGGTGTGAGGTGATATCTCATTGTGGTTTTGATTTGTATTTCCCTGATGCCGAGTGACGTGGAGCACTTTTTCATGTGTCTGTTGGCCATCTGGATGTCTTCTTTGCAGAATATGGAACCAGAAAAGACCTCGAATAGCCAAAGGAATATTGAAGAACAAAGCCAAAGTTGGTGGCATCACAATTCCGGACTTCAAGCTCTATTACAAAGCTGTCATCATCAAGACAGCATGGTACTGGCACAAAAACAGACACATAGACCAGTGGAACAGAATAGAGAGCCCAGAAATCGACCCTCAACTCTATGGTCAACTAATCTTCGACAAAGCAGGAAAGAATGTCCAATGGAAAAAAGACAGCCTCTTCAATAAATGGTGCTGGGAAAATTGGACAGCCACATGCAGAAAAATGAAATTGGACCACTTCCTTACACCACACACGAAAATAGACTCCAAATGGATGAAGGACCTCAATGTGAGAAAGGAATCCATCAAAATCCTTGAGGAGAACGCAGGCAGCAACCTCTTCGACCTCAGCCGCAGCAACATCTTCCTAGGAACAACGGCAAAGGCAAGGGAAGCAAGGGCAAAAATGAACTATTGGGATTTCATCAAGATCAAAAGCTTTTGCACAGCAAAGGAAACAGTTAACAAAACCAAAAGACAGCTGACAGAATGGGAGAAGATATTTGCAAATGACATATCAGATAAAGGGCTAGTATCCAAAATCTATAAGGAACTTAGCAAACTCAACACCCAAAGAACAAACAATCCAATCAAGAAATGGGCAGAGGACATGAACATTAATTTCTTTACATGTAAATGTAATAAATTTTCCAATCAAAAGACTGTTGTTAAGTGATCAAAATAAAAACAACAACCAAATCTACATTATCTGTAGGACACTAACATCAGACATAACTGCTTGCATAGGCTGAACTGAATTGATTAAATAGGATATTCCATACTAATGAATGAAAACCCGAACAAATAGGTAAAAGACAAATAGGTTCTGTGCTTATATTACACAATAGAGTATTGAAGTAAAAAACAAACAAACAAAAGCATTTCCTGGATTATTTATTTTTCTGGGTGATGAGTTTGAGAAGTTCTCTATAGATTTTTGGATACCACCACTTTACTGACATTTGTAAATATCTCCCCCCCATTCTGTGGGTTGCCTTTTAGTTTTGTTGACTATTTCCTTTTATGTGCAATAGCTTTTATCTTGATGGAGTCAGAAAAATTCATCTTTGTTTTTGTTTCCTTGCCTTTGGAGACATGTCTTGAAAGAAGTCACTGTGGCCAATGTCAAAGAGGTTATTGCCTATGTACTCTCTAGGATTTTGATGGATTCTTCTCTCACGTGTAGGTCTTTCATTCATTTTGAGTTTATCTTTGTGTATGGTGTAAGCCAATGGTCCAGTTTCATTCTTCTGCCTGTGGCAGAGAAGAGACTGTTTTTTTTTTTTTATCGTATTTTATTTTATTATTTTTCTCAGATGACCTGATACTTCATTTTAAATATTTCTTATAAGTGTTCCAGAATTCATTGTTTATGCACCACACTCAGTGCTTCATGCAATACATACCCTCCATAATACCAGGCTCAGCATACCCCCCACACCCTCCCCTCCAAAACCCTCAGTTTGTTTCTCAGAGTCCACATTATATTATTTTATTTTATTTAAGGGACTGTTTATTTTTTCCCATTATATATTCTTTCCTGATTTGTTGAAAATTAGTTGATCCATTTATGGGTTCTCTATTCTGTTCCACTGATCAATGCATCTCTTTTTGTGCCAATACTCATCATAGAAAAATCAAATAATCCAGCCAATAAATGGGTATAAGACATGAACAGACACTTCTCTAAAGAAGACGAAGAAAAGGCTAACAGACACATGAAATGTTTTCAACTTCACTAGCTATCAGAGAAATATAAATCAAAAGCACAGTGAGATACCACCTCACACCAGTTAGAATGGCAAAAATTAACAAGACAGGAAACAAATGTTGGCAAGGATGTGGAGAAAGGGGAATACTATTTTTTAAAGATTTTTATTTATTTATTTGACAGAGAGATATCACAAGTAGGCAGAGAGAGTGAGAGGGAAGCAGGCTCCCTGCCAAGCAGAGAGCCTGATGTGGGACTCGATCCCAGGACCCTGAGATCATGACCTGAACTGAAGGCAGCATCTTAAACCACTGAGCCACCTAGGCGCCCCGAAAGGGGAATACTCTTACACTGTTGGTGGGAATGCAAGTTGGTACAGCTAACAGGAAAACAATATTGGGGCTCTCAAGATGCTAAAAATAGAACTACCATACAATCCAGTGATTGTAATGCTAAGTATTTGCCTCAAAGATACATTCAAAAGAAAGGGCACATTTACCCCAATGTTCATAGCAGAAATTTCTGTGATAGCCAAACTGTGGAAGGAGCCAAGATGACCTTCAACAGAAGAATGGATAAAGATATGGTTCATATATACAATGGAATATTACTCAGCCATTAGTAAGAATGAATACCCACCATTTATAATTTGAAGGAACTGAATGGATGGGCATGGATGGAACATGGTAGTGAAATAAGTCAAGCAGATAAAGACAATTATCATATGGTTTTACTCATATGTGGAACATAATAAATAGCACAGGGGACCACAGGATAAGGGAGGAAAAACTGAATGGGAAGAAATCAGTGGGGAATAAAAACCATGGGAGGCTCTGAATTCTGGGAACCAAACTGAGGGTAACAGAAGGGAGAGGGGATTAACTTGGTGATGAATATTAAGGAGGGCACATATTGTGATGAGGAGTGGGTGTTCTACACAACTAATGAATCATTGAACACTACATCAAAAACTAATGATGCACTCTATGCTGGCTAATTGAAATATAGATATATAGATATTAATATCTATCTATCTATCTATATCTATATCTATCTATCTATCTCTCTCTCTATATATATATATATATATCTGAGAAACACAAATGCCACACGATTTCATTCATATGTGGAATTAAAAAAAAATGAATAGGATGGGCACCTGGGTGGCTCAGTGGGTTAAGCCACTGCCTTTGGCTCAGGTCATGGTCTCAGTGTCCTGGGACTGAGTCCCACATTGGGCTCTCTGCTTGGTAGGGAGCCTGCTTCCTCCTCTCTCTCTTTCTGCCTGCCTCTCTGCCTACCTGTGATCTCTGTCTGTCAAATAAATAAATAAAATCTTTAAAAAATGTTTTAAAAAATGAAAAGGAAAAAAGAAAGGAAAACCAAGAAACAGACCCTTAATTATAGAGAACAAACTAATGGTCACCAGAGGGGTATTAGCAGGTGGATGGATTAAAGAGGGGATGGGGATTAAGGAGGACACTTGTCTGGATGACTACTGGGTGTTGTAAGTGTTGAATCACTAAATTCTATATCTAAAACTAATATTACACTGTATGTTAACTAAGTGGAATTTATTTTTTAATTTTTATTTTTTAAAGTTTTTATTTAAATTCTAGTTATTTGACATATTTAGTGAAATTGGTTTTAGGTGTATAATTTAGTGATTGATCACTACATATAATACTCAGTGTTTATCACAATAAATTTCCTCCTTAATATCTAACTGAAGTTTACGTAAAAACTTGAAAGAAAAAAAAACAAATAAAAATAAATAATGAGATCTCATGCACAAAGTTTAAAGAAGTTGTTAGAGAATACAGAGTTTATTATATAATGATGAAACACTCAATTTATGAAGTGTGCTTAATAGTTGAAAGTTTAGGGGGCACCTGGGTGGCTCAGTGGATTAAGCCACTGCCTTCGGCTCGGGTCATGATCTCGGGGTCCTGGGATCGAGCCCCACATTGGGCTCTCTGCTCCGCAGGGAGCCTGCTTCCTCCTCTCTCTCTGCCTGCCTCTCTGCCTACTTGTGATCTCTCTCTCTGTCAAATAAATAAATAAAATCTTTAAAAAAATAATTGAAAGTTTAAATGCACCTGATACTGGAACACTAAATGTGTACAAGAATATTAAAACATCTGAAGTTTGGCTTAGTTGTTAGGCATCTGCATTTGGTTTGAGTCATGATCCCAGGGTCCTGTTCTTGAGGCCCACATCTGGCTCCCTGCTAAGCAGGAAGCCTGCTTCTCCCTCTCCCACTCCCTCTCATTGTGTTCCCTATCTCTCTGTTGAATAAATAAATAAAATCTAAAAAAAAAATCTGAAGGGAGTCAAATACCAGTACAATAGTAAAAAAATTTAATTCTCCATTTTTATCAATTGATTGATCAACCAGAAAAAAATGAATAAGGATTATTGGTCTTAAACTACATTTCAAGTCAACTCACATATGAGGTATATTGTATTTAATAGAAAAAATATACATTCTTCTGAAGTCCACAAAAAAAAGATCTCCAGAATTGAGCAAACATCAAGATGTAAAACAAGTCTTAACAGATTTAAGAAGACTGACATCATACCAAGCATCTTTTCCAACAAACAATATTAAAAAAATAGTAACAGGTGGATAAGAACAAAATTTACATAAGTAAAAATAAAACAACCCATCCCTGAAGAACCAATGAGCAAAATAAGAATTTATTTTATTGTTTTTTTTTAAATAAGAATTTAAAAGGGAAAAATAGAGGGTGCCTGGGTGGCTCAGTCGTTGGGAATCTGCCTTTGGCTCAGGTTGTGGTCACAGGGTCCTGAGATTTAGTGCATCAGGCTCCCTGCTTGACGGAGAGCCTGTTTCTCCCTCTCCCACTCCCTGACTCTTGTTCCCTCTCTCTGTGTGTCTTGGTCAAATAAATAAATAAGATCTTTTAAATTTTTTTAAAAAATAAGGGAAGGACAGAGTCAAGATGGCGTGGAAGTAGGAGGAGGCACCGTTTCAACCTGTACCCTAAAGTGAGCTGATTACCTACCAAAGAACTCTGACCACCCATGAAATCTGCCTGAGATCAGAATTATACACGTCTGGATCTCTACAGGAGCAGAAGATGCCAGTGGCAGGTAAAGCAGACTGGGAGCATCGAACTGGTATCGGAAGATAAACAAAAGGGGGAGGGAGCCACCAGAGGTGGCTGATTGGAAAGTAAGACGCCAATACGAGAGTGCCCTGTGTCTGGGGACCAGCATTAACTTGGAGTCTAGTTGAAAGCACTCAAAAAACAAAGAGCAAAGGATCGTGGGGGCAAATCATGGGAACCTGGGCGGTTAGGGTCAGGGACCTAAGTCCCCGGACCCAGGACAGCCTCCCCTGGTGCTGAGCCAGAGAGAGTGCAGTGGAGAAATCAGGTCTCCATCCCTGAGCCACCAGTGCACCTGAATGCCAGCGCGCCTGAGAACGAGTGGGCCCTGGCTCCCATGAGGGGCTGGGAGCCTGGCCAGACGGCAATCCTGAAACACGCATGTCCCACACCTTCCCTTGGGATAAGTGCTCATAGGCGCTAGTCTGGAGCTCTGGCATCTGGAAAAACCAGACATTCCCAGCCTGGGAAAGCGGGAAAAAATCTCAGTGTGCGATCTCTGCTCCTAACCTCTCTGGAGGTCTGGAGCTGCCCAGACAGCCAACACTGCCCTGGTTTTGGGTACAACCAGGAGCTCCTGCATCCCCAGGGACAGTGACTCAGAACCGACTCTGCCAGCAGCTCTTGCAAAACATTCTGAGGCTTCTCTCTGAGAGGGAGGTCGGGGTGCAGTTTGCTCTCCTCTAAACCTCCAAAACCATCAAAAGCTGTCAAGGCGAGAGAAAGCAGATGAAAGAACATAAAAACCCCCAGAGAACAAAAGCCTGAAAAAAAACTGTTTCCTCAGAGGCCACCCCCTTGAGGGGAGCGGGAGGACCTAACTCAGGGAACATCAATGTCTGAAAACCCACGTGGCAGGCCCTTCCCCCAGAAAACCAACCAGGAAGGAAGAAAAAAGAAAGACTACAAGAGAACAACCACCACTACTTCACAAATACAACTTTTTTTTACAGATAATTTTTAACCTATTTACCACCACACTGAGATGTCTAGTACATCAAATTCTTTAATAACCTTCTAACCTGAACTTTTTGATACATACACCCGTGTTTTTCTTTTGCTTATCTATATTTTAATTCTTTTTTAATTTTAACTTAGTTTAGTCTAGTTTATTCTTTTTTAATTTTTATTTTCTACTATACATATAGAGTTAGACTTCAAGGTAGTCCCCTTTCCCCAATCAATGCTACCCCTATAGGCAAACCAGTTTCTGATCCTCCTGTCACTTAGGAAAGTTGAGTCCCTTAACAAAAACATCAAGATACCTTCAGGAAGAATCAAAATAACCTTCCTCACCCACACTGAGAAGTTATAACCACTCTCCCAATTTTTCCTTCTGTCAGTGTTTTTGTGATTTTGTGTTTGTCCTGATAATATATAAATCTTATACGTGGGGTTCTTTCTGATGAGGTTCGTCCCTTTTTTTTTTTTTTTTTTGCTTATATATATATATTTTTTTTCTCTTGTCATATAATTTTATCAGTCTTTTTGTTTGTCTGTTTTTGTTTGTATACTTCACAAATCTTACCTTGTGGCCCATTTAGGCTGAGCCTTCTCTTTTATCTTCCATTTTTTTTCCTATCTCTCTCTCTCTCCTTTTTTTCCTTTTTTCCCCCATTTTTTTCTTCTCTATTTCTTTTTCTTTTCTTTTTTCTCTCATTTGCGTGGGGAATACTGATTGCACAGAAGTGTTCCAGGGTGCACATTGACTGCACCACAATTGATAAGTCCAGCTGCATCTGTTCAGTCATCTCTTACCAAAATGACTAGGAGGAGGAATACCCAACAGAAGAAAAATACAGAGGATGGGCCTTCTGCAACAGAGCTAATGGCTATCGACATAGACAATATGTGAGAAAAGGAATTCAGACTAACAATTATCCAGGCAATAGCTAGGTTTGAGAAAGCCATGGATGACCAAACAGAATTGATTAGGGCAGAACGGAAAGCCACCAGGGATGATGTTCACAATGTTACGGCAGAACTGAAAGCCACCAGGGATGATGTTCAAAATGCTCTCAATGAGTTCCAATCAAATCTAAATTCTCTAAAGGCTAGGGTAACTGAGACAGAAGATAGAATTAGTGATCTGGAGGACAAACAGATAGAGAGAAAGGATCAGGAGGAAGCCTGGAACAAACAGCTCAGAAGCCACGAAAACAGAATCAGGGAAATAAACTATGCCATGAAATGTTCCAACGTCAGAATTATTGGAATCCCTGAAGGGGAGGAAAAAGAAAGAAGTCTAGAAGATATAGTGGAACAAGTTGAGATTTTCCCAATCTCACGAATGGAAACAACGTTCATGTACTAGAGCCAGAGGGATTTCCTCCCAAGATTTTAGATTCTCGAAAGTCCTCACGACACCTTATATTTAGAAAGAGGAATTATGTTTCACGACAGACCCTCTTAAAAGCAGCTAGGACAAAGAAGCTCCTTACATACAGAGAAAAGCCCATTAGAATAACGTCAGACCTTTCCACAGAGACCTGGCAAGGCGGGAAGGGCTGGCAAAATATATTCAGAGTACTAAATGAGAAGAACATGCAACCAAGAATACTCTATCCAGCAAGACTGACATTTAAAATAGATGGAGAGATAAAGAGTTTCCAAGACCAGCAAGGCTTAAAAGACTATGCAACCACCAAGCCGACACTGCAGGAAATATTAAGGGTGGTCCTATAAAAGAGAAAAAGTCCTAAGAATATCATTGAACAGATATATAGAAACAATCTACAGACAGAAAGACTTGAAAGGCAACACAATGTCAATAAAAACCTATCTCTCAATAATAACCCTCAATGTGAATGGCCTAAATGCGCCCATAAAACGACACAGGTTTGCAGATTGGATAAAATGACAGGACCCATCCATATGTTGTCTACAAGAGACCCATTTTGAACCTAAGGATACATCCAGACCGCAAGTGAAGGGATGGAGAAGCATCTTTCATGCCAATGGGCCTCAAAAGAAGGCCGGGGTAGTGATTCTCATATCAGATAAATTAGACTGTAAACTAAAGACTGTAGTCAGAGATACAGAAGGACACCATATAATTCTTAAAGGGACTATCCGCCAAGATGATCTAACAATTGTGAATATCTATGTCCCCAATATGGAAGCACCCAATTACATAAGAAAACTATTAATCAAGATAAAGAGTCATATTGATATGAATACAATAATAGTAGGAGATCTTAATACGCCTCTCTCAGAAATAGAGAGATCATCGAAGCAGAAAATTAATAAAGAAATAAGAGCATTTAATGAAACTTTGGACCAGATGGAACTCATAGACATATACAGAACATTCCATTCTAAAACAACAGAATACTCATTCTTCTCAAGTGCACATGGAACCTTCTCCAGAATAGACCACATACTGGGTCACAAAGCAGGACTCAACTGATACCAAAAGACTGACATTTTTCCCTGCATATTCTCAGATCACAATGCTTTGAAACTGGAACTCAATCACAAGGAAAATTTCAGAAGGAACTCAAACACCTGGAAGCTAAAGACCACCTTGCTTAAGGATGCTTGGATCAATGATGAACTTAAAACAATTCATAAAAACCAATGAGAATGAAGACACTTCGGTCCAAAACCTATGGGATACAGCAAAGGCGGTTCTAAGGGGGAAATACATAGCCATCCAAGCCTCCCTCCAAAAAATTGAAAAATCCAGAATACACCAGCTGTCTCTACACCTTAAAGAACTGGAGAATCAACAAGAAATCAAACCAACTCCACACGCAAGAAGGTAAATAATGAAGATTAGAGCAGAGATCAATGAGGTAGACACCAGAGATACAGTTGAACGTATCAATGAAACTAGAAGCTGGTTTTTTGAAAGAATCAATAAGATCGATAAACCATTGGCCACACTAATCCAATTTTAGTATATGTGCTGTCGAAGCGATCACTGGCCACACTAATCCAAAAGAAAAGAGAGAAAGCCCAAATTAATAAAATTATGAATGAAAAGGGAGAGATCACAACTAACACCAAGGAAATAGAAAAATCATCAAAAATTATTACCAACAGTTATATGCCAATAAGCTAAGCAACCTGGATGAAATGGATGCATTCCTGGAAAACTACAAACTCCCAAAATTGAACGAGGAAGAAATTGACAACCTGAATAGACCAATATTTAGTAACGAGATTGAAGCAGTGATCAATAACCTCCCAAAAAACAAGAGTCCAGGACCTAACGGATTTCCTGGGGATTTCTTCCAAACTTTCAAAGAAGAAATAACACCAATTCTCCTGAAGCTGTTCCAAAAAATTGAAGCAGAAGGAAAACTTCCAGACTGCTTTTATGAAGCCAGCATTACCCGGATCCCCAAACCAGGCAAAGACCCTACCAAAAAGGAGAATTTCAGATCAATATCACTGATGAATATGGATGCAAATATTCTCAACAAGATCCTAGCAAACGGGATCCAGCAGCACATTAAAAAGATTATCCAGGGGCGCCTGGGTGGCTCAGTGGATTAAGCCACTGCCTTCGGCTCAGGTCATGATCTCAGGGTCCTGGGATCGAGCCCCGCATTGGGCTCTCTGCTCCGCAGGGAGCCTGCTTCCTCCTCTCTCTCTGCCTGCCTCTCTGCCTACTTGTGATCTCTCTCTCTCTGTCAAATAAATGAATAAAATATTTAAAAAAAAGATGTTTAAAAAAAAAAAAGATTATCCACCATGACCAGGTGGGATTCATCCCTGGGTTGCAAGGTTGGTTCAACATTCGCAAATCAATCAGTGTGATAGAACAAATCAAAAAGAGAAGAGAGAAGAACCACATGGTCCTCTCAATTGATGCAGAAAAAGCATTTGACAAAATCCAGCATCCGTTCCTGATGAAAACGCTTCAAAGTATAGGGATGGAGGTTACATTCCTGAACTTCATAAAATCTCTCTATGAAAGACCCACAGCAAATATCATCCTCAATGGAAAAAAGCTTGCAGCCTTCCCGTTGAGATCAGGAACACAACAAGGATGCCCACTCTCACCACTCTTGTTCAACATAGTATTAGAAGTCCTAGCAATGGCAATCAGACAACAAAGAGAAATAAAAGGTATCCAAATTGGCAAGGAAGAAGTCTCTCTCTCTTCACAGATGACATGATTCTTTTAATGGAAAACCCCAAAGACTCCACCCCAAACTACTAGAACTCATACAGCAATTCAGTAACGTGTCAGGATACAAAGTCAATGTACAGAAACCAGTTGCTTTCTTATACACTGACAATGGAAATACAGAAAGGGAAATTAGAGTATTGATTCCATTTACTATAGCACCAAGAACCATAAGACACCTGGGAATAAACCTAGCCAAAGAGGTAAAGAATCTTTACACGAGGAACTACAGAACACTCATGAAAGAAATTGAAGAAGACACAAAAAGATGGAAGACTCTTCCATGCTCTTGGATTGGAAGAATAAACATTGTTAAAATGTCTATACTGCCTAGAGCAATCTATACTTTTCATGCCATTCCGATCAAAATTCCACTGATATTTTTCAAAGAGCTGGAGCAAATAATCCTAAAATTTGTATGGAATCAGAAGAGACCCCGAATTGCTAAGGAAATGTTGAAAAACAAAAACCACACTGGAGGCATCACATTACCCAATTTCAAGCTTTACTACAAAGCTGTGATCACCAAGACAAGACAGCATGGTACTGGCATAAGAACAGACACATAGACCAGTGGAACAGAGTGGAGAGCGCAGATATGGACCCTCAACTCTATGGTCAAATAATCTTTGACAAAACAGGGAAAAATATTCAATGGAAAAAAGACAGTCTCTTCAATAAATGGTGCTGGGAAAACCGAACAGCAATATGTAGAAGAATGAAACTCGACCATTCTCTTACATCATACACAAAGATAAACTCGAAATGGATAAAAGCCCTCAACGTGAGACCGGAATATATCAGAATCCTAGAGGAGAACATAGGCAGTAACCTCTTCGATATCAGCCACAGCAACTTCTTTCAAGATATGTCTCCAAAGGCCAAGGAAACAAAAGCGAAAATGAACTTTTGGGACTTCATCAAGATCGAAAGCTTCTGCACAGCAAAGGAAACAGTCAACAAAACAAAGAGGCAACCCACGGAATGGGAGAAGATATTTGCAAATGACAGTACAGACAAAAGGTTGGTATCCAGGATCTATAAAGAACTTCTCAAACTCAACACACACAAAACAGATAATCATATCAAAAAATGGGCAGAAGATATGAACAGACACTTCTCCAATGAAGACATACAAATGGCTATCAGACACATGAAAAAGTGTTCATCATCACTAGCCATCAGGGAGATTCAAATTAAAACCACATTGAGATACCACCTGACACCAGTTAGAATGGCCAAAATTAGCAAGACAGGAAACAACGTGTGTTGGAGAGGATGTGGAGAAAGGGGAACCTTGTTACACTGTTGGTGGGAATGCAAGTTAGTGCAGCCACTTTGGAGAACAGTGTGGAGATTCCTGAAGAAATTAAGAATAGAGCTTCCCTATGACCCTGCAATTGCATTGCTGGGTATTTACCCCAAAGATACAGACATAGTGAAAAGAAGGGTCATCTGTAACCCAATGTTTATTGCAGCAATGGCTACGGTCGCCAAACTGTGGAAAGAACCAAGATGCCCTTCAACGGATGAATGGATAAGGAAGATGTGGTCCATATACACGATGGAGTATTATGCCTCCATCAGAAAGGATGAATACCCAACTTTTGTAGCAACATGGACGGGACTGGAAGAAATTATGCTGAGCGAAATAAGTCAAGCAGAGAGAGTCAAGTATCATATGGTCTCACTTATTTGTGGAGCATAACAAATAACATGGAGGACATGGGGAGATGGAGAGGAGAGGGAGTTGAGGGAAACTGGAAGGGGAGATGAACCATGAGAGACTATGGACTCTGAAAAACAACCAGAGGGTTTTGAAGGGGCGGGGGGGGTGGGAGGTTGAGGAACCAGATTGTGGGTAATAGGGAGGGCACATACTGCATGGAGCACTGGTGTGATGCCAAAATAATGAACCCTGTTATGCTGTAAACAAACAAAAAAAAAAGAGGGAAAAAATGAAAATGGGAATTAAAAATTTTGAGACAATGAAAATGGGAAGAGCATATCAAAATTTATGGAGTGTAGCAAAAAAGGGCTTCTAAGAAATTTGATATGATAAAAAGCTTATCTTAAAATTAAAGAAATATTCAAATAAAGAACCATCCTTCACCATCAGGAACTATGGAAAAATTGATCCAAAATTTAGTGGAAACAAAGAAATAACAGAGATCAAAGCAGAAATAAATGAAATAGTAGCCATATAAAAATGTACCAAATAATAAATATGAGATGGCTTTGAATATATAAACAAAATTGTCACCTTTAACTAGACTAAGACAAAAATATAGGAAACTCAAGTAAACAAAATCAGAAATGAATAAAAGAGATATTACAATCAATATCACAGAAATGTAAAGATTCATGCTATCAATTTGAGTAAACTAAAAGAAATAAATTACCTTCTATTAACAAAGAAACTACTAAAACTGATTTGTAAAAAGAAAAAAATAAAAACAAATAAAAAATAAAAAATTAAAAATTAGAATTTCAGAACAGCAGTAATATGTAAGGATATAGCAGCAGTAGTCACTAATCTCCCACAAAAGTCCAAAAGCAGGTGTTTTCATTACTGAAACCTACCAAAAAATTTAAAAGTGACAATTATTAATAATTCCTCTCAAACTCCATCTCTCTCTCTCATACACACACACAAATGAGGAGGAAACAATGTCACCTTCAAGCTCAAGTTTTGAGGCCAACTTTATACTGATATGAAATCCAGAAAAAAGACACTGCAAGAAATAAAAACTACAGGTCAATATCCCTGATGAACTCAGATACCACAATTGTCAGCAAAGTTCTATCAAACTAAATTCTACACCAATTAAAATTACCATACATCAAAATCTTTTGGGATTTATTATTGGGATGCAATAATGTTCAACATATTGAAATCAGTAAATACAGTATGCCACAGTATGAGAAAAACCAATAACAAATGTATATTCATTTCAATAGATAAAAGAAAGCATTTGATAGAATCAAAATCTTCCAATTACAGCATTTCCCCATAAATAGGCTACAAGAAATGTTCTTCAAAGCAATAAAGGTCATATATGACATGTCCACAGATAACATCACACTCGGTGTTGAAAAGACAGAAGATATTTCTCTAGTTTCAGGATGAAAAAGAGGGTGTACAATCTTGCCACTTCTATTCAACATAGTAGTAGAAATCCAATTAGTCCAATCAGAGCATCTAGAAAAGAATAAGGAACATAAGACATTCAACTTAAAATGGACTAAAACTTCCTATTTTCAGATGGCAGAAACCATATATATGTATACATATACATATATGTGGTTTTTTCAGATGGCAGTAACCATATATTTTTGTGTGTGTATAGTTTTTGTGATTTATATTTATAGATATTATATTATTTATGCCTTGTGAGAAAACTGTTAGAACTAATAAATCAGAACTAGAATACAAAATCAACATATAAGGACTATCCCAAAATAATTTAAGAAAATTTATTTACAATAACATAAAAATTAAAAAAAATACCAGGAATAAAATTAAGGAGATAAAATGTCTGCATACTGAACAGAAAACATACTGATAAACTAATGAAAGAATTTCTATACACTCTATAGATTCAATGCAATTCCTATCAAAGTTCAATTTCTCACAGAAATGAAAAAGTATAATCCTAAACTTCTTACAGTACCAGGAAAAAAAACTGTTAGTTGTGAAGTGGGGTGCCTGGGTGCCTTAGTGGGTTAAAGCCACTGCCTTCAGCTCAGGTCATGATCCCAAGGTCCTGGGATCAAGTCCTGCTTCGGGCTCTCTGCTCAGCAGGAGCCTGATCCCTCTTCTCTCTCTGTCTGCCTCTCTGCCTACTTGAGCTCTCTCTCTCTCTGTCAAATAAACAAATAAAGTTAAAAAAAACTATACTGAATAATAAAGATCACATTCTATACTGTATGCATATCAGAAAATGCTCTACATCTGTAAGGTATTATAACTTAATAATTAATAGTATTAATTTTTATGTCATATTAGTCAAATATTTGTTATGATCAATTCAATACATTATACTAAATTCAAAAATATTATTTGTATTAAAATTTTTAAAAGTATATTGAAGAAGAAGAATAAAGAGCTGAAGCTAGAACTAACTTAAAAAAATATTTAAGTAGTATTTTTCTTCTTGAAAAAGAGAAGCCTGTGAAGAATGACTAAAGGCCCAGCTTTGTTAATGTATAGCCTTGGGCAAGTCACTTTGCCCTAGTGAACTCTTATTTCCTTAATTTATACCTTGGAGATAGCCATACATAGCTCACAGTGTAATAATCATGCATGATTCCAAATGTCAGTTCTCTTCCCTGTTTTGTGGAAATTTCCAGTCAATCATTGACTAATTAAAGTTGACTTGCCAAGAGGAACTCATTTAAATTCTGACTCAAATATTTCTTTTTTTTTCTTTTCTTCTTCTTCTTTTTTTTTTTTAAAAACAAACATGAGCTAGAAGGAGGAGAGGAGAAGTTCTGGAGTAAGCTGGATCTGGATTCCTGATCTGACTTTGGACAATGTACATAACCTTTCTAAATATGTCTCTTGAGTTGTAAAGTTGGGGTAACTGTTCCTGCCTCACAGAAATTCTATTTCTTGATGGCAGAAACATAAGCAGTTCATCTCTCTCTCGGCAGGTATTCCATCAGTCTTATTTCTTCCTGGACCACGTCTCTTCACTTCTCAAATGTATGGTACTAGGCATAATAGCAAATTTCCTTAAAGACTCAGTGTTAGCATTCTAAACATCAGTTACTGCTATGTGTCCAAGATGCAGATGCAGCTAGAAATGTAACAGAGAATCAGGCGAAGTGAGCCACTTAGGTAACAGTTGACTTGCCTAATTTTGTCATATGCCTGATACTGACTCCACAACAGCTTGAGATGATTTACCAAACACCAAAAACCGTGAACAACTGCCTTTCTAAGATTTGATATCATATAAGGGAGATGAACAGCCATTCATCAACCTCTCAAACATTTGTCAGATAACACAATTTCTTGGGCATCCAGCCTTGTCTGTTATAAATTAAGTCTGGGATCTGTGTTGTACCACCGTAGCCTACAACTGTGCAACAGAGCTCTCTTCTACTGCATTTGTGTTCATTGCCTGATGGTAGTGAACCATCTCCTGCCATTATCTGATGGCACTTCTGATTTTGTGACTACACCAGAGATGTCAAAGGATCTCTCCTGGATAATTGCCCAGCCCAACCATAGTCTCCTTTGCCTAAGCAGCCACATTTCATACCACCGTGACCCTACGTGGGACCTGTCCCTGGGTGACTGTCCCAAGAATCAGCATTATATACAGGGTTGAATGGTTCACAGTGTAACATATGACATAGCCTATACATATTGAAAAGGGTAACCTAAGCCATTTAAATTCTTTGTTTCCCAAATGCAGAAAGGGAAACACCTAGAAACTCTGCAGTGAACTAATGGTGAAAGAATGTAATATGTAACCCAATGTTTGGAGGGACCAGAAAAGGCAGAGTGGAGGAAAAGGATGTAGTTGCCTGGTGTGAACAGAGAATAAATCAAATCTGCAGAGAAAGGCATAACAGGAGAGAAAGAGAGGATGGAGAAGAGGTGTAAAGAAGGGGAGGAGAGGAAAAGAGGCTACAGAAGGAGAAAAATTAGAGAAAGATGCCTTGAGACCCAAGGGCTTTAAACATCCCCTTCCATTCTGTTTTTTTTTTTTCCTTTAAAATACACTGATCTTTTTTCCCCTTAGATAAGTTATGATGATTCTTTCTCTTTCAATTAATTCAGGCTGACTGATAAATTACAGTGGTATTAAAAATACAACTTCTATGCCTCAGTCAAGTTCATCTGGTATAATATGCGGAGTTGCAATCATTGCCACGGCTTTTGATTGACCTTAGAGATTAAGTTCAAGTGACTCTCCTCTATTACCTGCTTCCCTTCCCTACCCACATATCACATAGCTGAGACAGGACATTCCTGTACAGAATCCCGGGGAGTAAATGATTAATGTTCTGGGGTTCAGACTCCTCAGAAAGCCCACTCTTTGCTCTCCCTTTAACTTGTTCTCTCTCTCCACTCCCAATGCTCCTCCTCACCCATTCTCTTTCTTTTCTTACCTCTGCTTTGCTTTTCTTGGGAGTTTTGGCCTCATCCCCATCCTTGAATACTTCCATGGTTTCATAGGTCCCCTAAAAATATCGACAGACAACCTGTGTACCATCCAACAAACCTCCTCTAACCTCATAACCCATTCTCTTCTCTACTGTTTCTGGTTCTTCTGTTTCATTGCCAACATACTGGTTTCTAGATTTTGATCTGTTATTCTTGAGTCATGAGATTCCGAAAGCCTGTTTCAATTCCAAAGCCTAGGCTCTGAATGGCTATAATTTTTGATAGGCAGAGCTATCCACCAGCAGAACCGGTTCCACCACAGTGAGTGGCACATTCCTGGTGGTATGTGCTGTGTGACCATGAGTCAGAGACGGATCCATTCAGGGCTCCAGAGAGACTCCAGCAATCGATACATAAAACATATTAGAATCTTAACACTTTGAACCTAAACTTATCAGGCCATATCTTTATGTCACTTGGGGAAAATCAAGGTGAAACATGTAAATTTAGGGTACAAGGTCTTCTTTGAGGACCTGACCAAATGGGTCGCTCCCTCTGTAAGATTCCCTGCCAGAAATCTTATAGAAATGATGATGGCATGAGGGCCAAGGGTTTGAATATGATCTTGTCACATTAAAGCTGTGTATTTCCTAAATGTTTGAATGTGTGACTAAATCCTAACTAAATCCTTAATCCTAACTAATCCTAAATCCTGAGGACAAACACCCCACATCCCAGGCTCTGCTCTACCACCAACAAGCCATATGACACTAGGCTTACAAGTCACTTACTAGCTGTACACCTCAATTGCCTAATCCTTTAAAGTAAGTGATAGACCAGATATTTGTTATCCCTCAGTTCTTTAAGATTCTGCAATCTACATTTCTTTGGTTTTCAATGTAATAAAAGAAAGAATCTTGTAAGAAAATTACTATCCAATATTAATTACTTTCAGTGAAAGAGACATAAGAGTTAGAAATTTTTGCACACAAATTGTAATTTAAATTACCAAAATTTCCAAGAGAATAATTTCATAAATGATACAATAGATATTTTATATATTAATTTGTCAATACCCATGCATCACTCACATAGAAAGAATCTGTTATATAGACAACTTTAAAAGATTCCTTTTTTTAATTTTAAGAGATTCTTAAGTATATTTTTCTTGTTGTTCACCTAAAAGGATCCTAAGAATACTTAGTATTTTTTAAGATAGTTCATTTAACTTAATTAAAAGGAACAGAGAAAAATGTAAAAGTATTCTTCCAGCAAAGATGATTATAAAAATGCAATAAAGGCTCAATAAAAGCAAAGATGTTTAACCAGGATATTTCTGTGTAAGTGTTTAATTATGAACGGTTGATACAACGTTTTCACTAAGTGTTCTACATAACCAATTAATTTTTAGGAAGTTAACTGAGATTCAGCTACTAGTTTTGTTTGTTTGTTTGTTTGTTTGTTTCAGGAGCAAATATAGAACATTTGATTAGTGAATATGTCTGATTTATCTAATTGTTTATATTTTTAATACTTTAACATATCCAACACACTCCCACCTTAGGGCCTTGGCATTACTATCCTCTGTTCCTAGAATGTTCTTCCTGCACTTCCTGCACATGGCTCCCCACTTCATTTTTTTCAGGATTTGCTCAAATGCCTCCTTAACAGAATCACTTGCCTTGACTGCTCTAAGTGAAACAGCACCTCCCCTTCTCCAATCTCTCTAACCTCTCTTCTCACCATATATCTGTTTATTGCCTCTGTCCCACATGATGAAAACTTCCACTATGGTCTGAATACTTGTGTCCTTCCAAAATTCATACATAGAAACATAATACCTAGTGAGATGGTATTGGGAGCTGGGTTCTTGAGAGGTGATGCGACCACAAGGGTGGACCCCTGTGAATGAGATTGGTGCCTTCATCAAAGAGAGCCCATTGAACAGCCCTTGCCCCTTCCACCATGCAATACAAAAGAAAGTGGAAGTGGGCCCTTGGCAGATGTCAAATCTGCTGGCACCTTAATCTCAGACTTCCAGGTGTCCAGAACTGTGAGAAATACATTTATGTTGCTTATGAGCCACCCAGTACCTGATATTTTGTGATAGCGGCCCAGACAGACTGACAGTAGGGACTTAGTTTTGTTTACTACTCTATCTCCAGTTCCTACAATAGTACCTGGTATGTGGAAAACAATCAACAAATATCTGTGAATTAATGAATTTAAGTATTCAGATATGAAAAAATGATTTATTTGCTTTTGAAGCAGTGAAGTCAGGATCATGCCTATTTATTTACACTATAAAGCTCACAACATTGGAGCCAATTATAATCTCACTACTTCTGATATTATAAAATAGACTGTAGCAATCTAAAAGACACTGACTGACAGATCCCCAAACATCATTTTATGCCTTCCCCATGCTTTCAACAACAGGAACAAAAGAAAAACAAAACAAGTAAACAAACAACAACAAAAAAAAAAGAAAACACAAACACTCTGGAAGAGGTAATATCCATCTTCAAAAGATTATCATATATTCTTTGATAATCTGATCTTTATAGCTGAAAGAAAAAACATGTATGCAAAATGAACTCTCTTCATTTAAATATATCTTTCACGATAACTATATTACTTATGAAACAACTTCATTGTTACAGCAGAAATAATTGGGCTTTGTTGAGTTAGTATCATTTTCCCTAGTTGAGATGGAGAAGATCAAGGGAAAGAAAGGAAGAGGAGGCCTGCATTTATAGATGGGGAGAATGTTTTCTCATTCAGTGAACTGCATTACTGCCCTTAGCACACAGCATGATGCAGGCGCTGATGTATTTCTAGGCCCAGGAGAAGCATCAGACAAGGAAGGCTGTGAGAAATGTACCAACCCTGCTCCAAACATTATCCACAGGCCAAGAGGGCCTGAACACTACTCAGCTTTTTTGTGTGTTGATGCTATAGCTGCAGACAGTCTTCTCAGCAATAAGATCACTTGATTGCAACTTAACTAGACATCAATTAGATACTCAAAGAAGGGGTAAGAAGACAGACAGTTTCCATCCCTCTATGCCTTAAGTCTCCTGCCTGATAGTACAAATGGAAAGTTCATAGATGTTGTCATGTTGTCTATAAAAATAGGTGGTACAAAATGAAACTTCCTTTGGAAGTAAAAATAACAAATGAGAGAGATAAGTAAATTTGAAGTCCAGACTATGATATTAATTGCTATAGTTACCTATAAACCTAAGACAAACATTGTCCACTGTAGACAGCCTCAAAACTATTATAATCCAGCTGGAAAATAAAAATCCACATCATTTAATTTTAAAAATACTTCCACCCTAGAAGCTCATTCAACATAAATGCCACCCCTTCCTTCCCCACAGCACTTTGACCTTATATCTTTGTCCCTATGGATTCCTGAAGAGGCCAAATGCTATTAGAGAATGACCATTTTTTTAAACTTTTTTTAGTATTATAATTTGCACACTTACAGAAACTCACAGAACTAATAATAGGAAGAGAGGGCTTTGAGATGTAGCTATTCAATTAAACAATTTATTCATTGGCTACCTACTATATGTACTGCCCTGAATGAATGTTCCCAGGGACTCATGGTAAGTGTAAGTCATTATACAACAAAGACCTTACATTATAGGAGGAAAAAGATACATAACTGACAATAATACGTACAAGAAAAAAATGGTATATGTCATAAGGGAAGGAAAGTCAAAGATTTTGCAGGTTGACAGAAGGTCACAGGTATTTGTGGGATCCAGTATGGAAACAGGTAATAAGATTTGGATTTTAAGAATGGCTGTTGTAGGCGGAAAGAACCACAGGAGCAAACTCAAGGAATAAAGAAGAATAAATAAGAATAGGAAGAAGTTAAGTTTTATTAGATAACAGTGTATGTACAGTGGGGCAGGAGGGAAGAGACTGAAAGTTTATACTGTGGAAGGCCACTGAGGCTGAGATGCTACATCTGAACTCAATAGCCCCAAAACAAACAAACAAAAAACAGTATTAGGAAGAATCTGACTACGGTGTAGGTATTACTGTGTTTGTACATTGCAAATGGTAATCTAACAACAATGTGGGTTGCAACTATCCCTCAGAACATTATATTAGTTAAAATATAACCCATGGGAAATTTTACTAGTTACCAAGAACTTTTAGATATAGTCTTAAGTAAAACGCATACTGGCAAAAGGCCTCTGGGGGAGAGGACAATATATGGCCTCAAAGCTGAGCAGCGGGGGATGCCCAGCTAGCTCAGGGCAGAGCTCCACCTTCTTCATGGAAGCCAAGCAGCTGGGAATTCCTGGCTGGCTCAGGGCAGAACACAGTCTTCTTCATTTTTCCATTATCCCCCCGCCCTCAAACCCGAGAGCGCCTGTGGCTAGTTAGACAAGTCCTTTGAATGTACTTGTTCAACTATAAACTTTATACTGCTTTCCAGACATATTTTGCCTTCCTTCTTGTTTCTCTATAAGGCATATGACTAATGTTTGCCCTTCCTTGGCTCTTCTGTTGGTTACTGTTTCTAACTAATAAAAGCGGGACTGAGGAGTTGTTTGGGGCAACAGTCTTTTCTACTGTTTTCCCCTGCTCCCTTTCCCTTGCAGATGACTTGTTTGTGCCTCATTCTTCTCCAGTGCACTGCCAGGAAGCGGCAGTGGGTGAATGGAGTTGGGGGAGTGAAGAGACAGGATGGGCCATTATGGAAATCACCACGGTCCAGGCAAGCTATGATAAGGTGACAATGATGAAAATGGGCAAAAGGAAAAAACAGGGGACAGAAGAGAAAACAGGGTTTACAAAGGACTGGCCACAGGGATACCAGAGAAGGGCATGCCTGTGACAGTTCTGAGGTACTGAGGAAGTATGACACACTCTCCTAAGCACTATACACACACACACACACACACACACACACACACACACATACATACACACACCTGTGTGTGTGCGTATTCATTTTTAATTCCCACAAATGAATAAACTATCCTCCATTTTACTACAAAAAAAAAAAAAGAAAAAAGAAAAATGGGCCTTAGAGATAAATTGTCCTGTAGAGGGAAAGCTGGAATCTGGATTGCAAACTGCTTGCTTATAACTCCTTGCAGAACATGAGTGGTTATACTACTACTACTAATACAACCACATTTTTCATTCCAAGGTTGTTCCCAGACATACAGATTTATAACTGACAGCAAATAATCAAATGCATGGCATTTCTAATCTACTAACCTTATTTATTTAATTTTAGTCACTTCTGTCATACATAGATAATTGGTAGTTCTATAGCACAAATAAGATTTTGATGTAAATCAGGTATCAAAATAAATTAAAAGGAAAGTGAAACAGAGGGAAAATTTAACCAGAAATATGTGATATAACACTTCTTAAAGTCCAGACAGGAGGACAATCTAGAGAAAACAAACTTAGAAGTTAATTTTATATTCTTTGTTTTCTACAAAGATAAAATCAATGAATTATCTATTAAATTATTTGATATATTTCCCAGATTTCCCCACTGAGATGACAGAATTAGAAAGAGAAATACTTATTTTCGTGTTACCTATTGATAGACCCTCAATAAAATTCAGTGTGATTTTCTGAGAGCTATTGTTCCTATAAGGAAAGTACAATATCAGCCTTTAGTTTGTTACTTCCAAATGCCTTCCAACAGTATGTCACCAGAGTTATAAACTAAGGAGAGATCATCATATTATGGTACATCATAAAATTTAACTTCAAACGCATGAATACATTTTATATGATTGCCCTTTATAGACTGACTTACTCTTGGACATTCATACAACACAGTATCAGACCCTAAAGAGATATGTAGGAAACCCTGCTCCTAATCTCCAGAAAAATTATTGAAATAAAAAAGACTTCCTCTCCCTTTTTTGGACTTCAGTTTACATTTGCTTTGTTTCTTGTGGTTGTGATTTATTATAAGAAACTATTCAATGCAGATAGACGATTTGGAGGCTTTAGTGATAACTGGAAACCAAGCACTTATTCTGAAATCACCATCTGTCCCAAATACGTTAACAGGCACAGGATATGATATAATGTGGAAAGGACAAAGATGTGGGAGCTGATCAGTGTGGACCCAACTAGCCTCTCTAAGCCTCCATCCCATTCCCTCTGCCAGACATCCGTGATGAACACCTCTGTGTTGGTTCTGGGATGAGCACTAGAGACTTTGGGATGGCACTTGCCAATGTGACTGGTACACACTGCAAGCATTCCAAAAATGCTCTTACTTCTCTTAACTTCCTCAAGGAGACATACACTGAGTTGGATTGGATGAGAGGCAAAGAGACATTACACATGAAGAGAAGTGCAATGTAGAGAGGTATGAATGTATGAGAGAGAGGCAAAGAACATTTTTCATATATGGAAACCTCGTAGAATTTTGCTAGAGATTATTATATATACTTCAATTTAAAATATTTGGAACACATGAAACTAATATCACACTGCATGTTAACTGAGTGAAATTTAACTAAAAACTTGAGGAAAAAATAAAAATCTCTAAAAATATAAAATATAATGTAAGAAAAACTCATATATTACAATTTCTAAAAAATAAAGTATAAAAAAATAAATTTTTTGGCACATATTGGTGCAGCTCGTTCCCAATCAAATCCACATCCTCAGCTCTGCATTTAGTTTTCCTGGAGGTTATATATTTTGGGGCTAACTCCTGGCATATTTTTCACTTTTGGCAAACATTTGCAGAGGGAGAGCATGCCTCTTTTTTATTCACATAAGTCTCTCTCCAGCCCTACGTTGCCAATATTTGTAAGATCGTCAGGACTAAACCCCATGTGGTCCTAAGGTGTTCAGTGCTGCAGGAAGGATAAAGCAGACACTCCATGGTCACTAAATAAATAAAACAGATCACTCTGGCAAGTAATCTTGTTCCTGAAAAACAGACCGGCAAGCATCTAGCTGATCTTTGTTCTCCTACCATGATTAATGTGAGAGTATTACAGATGAAATAGTGGGCAGACAACCAAACAAGGGGGTAGTCACTTGCTAAAATATTCCTTCCCCACACACTCTGGAAAATGCTACTGGACAAGATTTGGGGAAATCTGGTAAGTCCTGATTGGGTTGTCTCTTTAAAATGAGATTCTGCAACATCCAAGTCCAGGGAACATTTTGTTTGGTGTGCCTTTAAAACCAGTGGATCCACTGGAGTACTTCTGTCATGACCAGACACTTTGATTCATCCAACCCATCACATGCCTTTTTGATTACGATTTTGTTTCCCATGTAAGGAAATAATGTACTGCTTGATGTGAAATTTGTGTTTCTGTTCACTGTAACAGTGAATTCTTAGAGGGATTCAAAAGAAAAGCTTTTATTTGCGATTTAATGTTCCATACTACTCAACAAAATGAGCTCTTACTAAACTGCTCCGTCATTTCCTATATAGTTCCTATGTAATGCTTCATTTAAAACAGTAAACTAACATTCTAGTAACTAGAAATAATAATTATATATGTACACATGAACACAGCATATATGTGCGTTAATAATCACACAGCATAAATGTACTTACATATGTATATAAACATGTCATGTATATACATATATCTACACCTATATCTGTGTGTGTGTGTATTTACACACACACATACATATACAAGCTTACAAAGTGATATCGATGCAATCTTAGCCTTTGGGAAAGAATGTCTTTCAAAACATGAGTTTATCCAAAGGACACAAACCTAGTTATTCAAGGTGGCACCTGCACCCTAATGTTTGTAGCAGAAATGTACACAGTTGCAAAAATAAGGAAAAATCCCAGATATCCTTTGGCAGAGGACTGGATAATATGCAACTGATGAATCACTAAATTCTGCCCCTGAATCTGAAAATACACAATGTGTTAACTAGCTTGAATTTAAATCAAAATAAAAGTTTAAATAAAGGAAAAGAAGAGTAAAAGGAATGAAATGGGAGCAATCAGTATGTTTCATTTGAAGACTGGTGGTGGAAATGAACAATAAAAATGAAGAAAGGAACATGAAGTAGACATATAACACTATGACTCACTGATTTTTGACAATGGTAAATAATCTCCTTCATGAGAAGGATAATCTTTTCAACAAAATGTCAGAGACTTTAGACACTCACTGGCAGAGAAAGAAAACCGAAACAAACCAAAATACCTACACATGAACTTCACAATAGAGAACTATACATTTATTATGTCATTGAATCAAAATAAATAATACAAGTATAAAACTTTTTAAAAAGAAAACACAGTAAAATATACTCAGGACCTAGGGATTCATGAGATCTTAACCACAGCACTAAAACCACACTGCATTAAAGGAAGCATTTTATAGGCAGGACTTTACCAATTGAAAAGTTTTACTCTACTAAGAACATTTCTCATATTAGGAAGACAAAAGCAAACAAACAACAAGATATAGATTACGTGAACATATTTGCAAACCACATATCTGACAAAAAACATCTTTTTTTCAGTATTTAAATTTACAGTATTCATTGTTTTTGCACAACACCCTCTGCTCCATGCAATACATGCCCTCCCTATTACCCACCACCTGGTTCCCCCAAACTTCCACCACCGCCCCTTCAAAACCCTCAGGTTGTTTTTCAGAGTCCATAGTCTCTTATAGTTCGCCTGCCCTTCCAATTTTTTTTATTTGTTTATTTTTATTTGTTTATTTACAGCATAACAGTGTTCATTGTTTTGGCATCACACCCAGTGCTCCATGCAGTACGTGCCCTCCCTATTACCCACCACCTGGTTCCCCCAACCTCCCACCACCGCCCCTTCAAAACCCTCAGGTTGTTTTTCAGAGTCCATAGTCTCTTATAGTTCGCCTGCCCTTCCAATTTTTTTTTTATAAACATATAATGTATTTTTATCCCCAAGGGTACAGGTCTGTGAATCGCCAAGTTTACACACTTCACAGCACTCACCATAGCACATACCCTCCCCATTGTCCATAAACCCCTCCACCTCTCCCAACCCCACCTCCCCCCAGCAACCCCCAGTTTGTTTTGTGAGATTAAGAGCCATTTATGGTAGGTCTCCCTCCCAATCCCATCTTGTTTCATTTATTGTTCTCCTATCCCCCTAATCCCCCATGTTGCATTTCCAAGTCCTCATATCAGGGAGATCATATGACAGTTGTCTTTCTCTGATTGACTTACTTCACTAAACATGATAACCTCTAGTTCCATCCACATTGTCGCAAATGGCAAGATTTCATTTCTTTTGATGGCTGCATAGTATTCCATAGTGTATATATACCAACTCTTCTTTATCCATTCATCTGTTGATGGACATTTAGGTTCTTTGCATAGTTTGGCTATTGTAGACATTGCTGCTATAAACATTCGGGTACACGTGCCCCTTCAGATAACTATGTTTGTATCTTTAGGGTAAATACCCAGTAGTGCAATTGCTGGGTCATAAGGTAGTTCTATTTTCAACATTTTGAGGAACCTCCATGCTGTTTTCCAGAGTGGTTGCACCAGCTTGCATTCCCACCAACAGTGGAGGAGGGTTCCCCTTTCTCTGCTTCCTCGCCAGCATCTGTCATTTCCTGACTTGTTAATTTCAGCCATTCTGACTGGTGTGAGGTGATATCTCATTGTGGTTTTGATTTGTATTTCCCTGATGCCGAGTGACGTGGAGCACTTTTTCATGTGTCTGTTGGCCATCTGGATGTCTTCTTTGCAGAAATGTCTGTTCATGTCCTCTGCCCATTTCTTGATTGGATTGTTTGTTCTTTGGGTGTTGAGTTTGCTAAGTTCCTTATAGATTTTGGATACTAGCCATTTATCTGATATGTCATTTGCAAATACCTTCTCCCATTCTGTCAGTTGTCTTTTGGTTTTGTTAACTGTTTCCTTTGCTGTGCAAAAGCTTTTGATCTTGATGGAATCCCAATAGTACATTTTTGCCCTTGCTTCCCTTGCCTTTGCCAATGTTCCTAGGAAGATGTTGCTGCGGCTGAGGTCAAAGAGGTTGCTGCCTGCATTCTCCTCAAGGATTTTGATGGATTCCTTTCTCACATTGAGGTCCTTCATCCATTTTGAATCTATTTCCATGTGTGGTGTAAGGAAGTGTTCCAATTTCATTTTTCTGCATGTGGCTGTCCAATTTTCCCAGCACCATTTATTGAAGAGGCTGTCTTTTTTCCATTGGACATTCTTTCCTGCTTATATGACAAAGAACTTCTATGTAGAATATATAAAGAACTCTCAATATCCACCTGGAAAAAACAAACAATCCAAACAGAAAATGGACAGAAATATGTGAACAGAAGTTACATCAAAAAGAACATGCAGATGCCAAACAGGCAGAAGATAAAATGTTCAACATCTCTAGCCATGAGAAAAACACAAATGAAAACCTGAGTTATCACTACTAACCGCCTGTTAGGACATCTGGTTAATTCAAAGCACATTCAAAACATCAAATGTTGGAAACGGCCAGCTCTCATACATTGCGGTTGGGAAGGTACATGAAAGAGTCATTCTGGTAAGACCATTTGATAGGTTCTACAAGGAAATAGAAAGAAAGAAAAAGAAATAAAGCTAGCCAGCCAGCCAAACTGGAAAAAAGTATAGAGGTTCCTCAAAACATAAAAATAAAATTACCATAAAACCAAGGAATTGCACAACTATTTATCCAAAGGATACAAACCTAGTTATTCGAGGTGGCCCCTGCACCCCGATGTTTGTAGCAGAAATGTCCACAGTTGCCAAAATAAGGAAACATCCCATATATCCTTTGGCAGAGGATTGGATAATATGCAACTGATGAATCACTAAATTCTGCCCCTGAATCTGAAAATACACAATGTGTTAACTAGCTTGAATTTAAATTAAAATAAAAGTTTAAAAAAAATAAAAGAAGAGTAAAAGGAATGAAATGGGAGCAATCAGTATGTTCCATTTGAAGATTGGTGGTGGAAAGGAATAGTGAAAGAGAAGAAAGGAACCAAGCACTCTCCTGAACCCACAGAATGAAAATTTGAGATGCCATGAAACACTGTGCACAATTCTCACTTCATGTTTATTTGTAACTATTGAAAAGCATGGAAACAGCCAAAATGGGTTGAGAGTGCCTCTGTGAAGATAGCTACTCAAATACCTGTGGCTATTGTGAATCTATTAAGCTACTTCTCTATCTCTCTACCTATTTGTAGTAGTGCTCTACCTGACAGCACACCTCTATGACTAGAAGTCCCACCCTGACTCACTGGAGTTCCAAATGTCCCTAAAAGTCCCAGAAGCCTAAGGTGAGGGTCAAAGAACAGTGAGGGAGGCAGGATGGGTCTGACACTGGTCTGTGACTTAACAGGTGGTGTGTTGTGATGTCATGTGACCCTAAGTGGCAGAGAAGACCAGGTGTGGGACAGAGGCAATTCCGACACTGCCACCTTCAAAAAGATGATATTTTGCCTTTGGGCAGGAAAGGCAAGGACAGGGACCAGGTTCATAGTCTAGCATCCCTTCTTCCCTTCCTCCTCTAGAATGCATCTATCCTCTGCCTTATAGATCCCTTCCCCCAAACTGCCATATCCTCTTTCCTTCTCACAGAACCACCTCCCACAAAAGTTGCCCCCATTTTAGAGATGAAGGTATATAGAGTCAAAGGGTGAAAAGCTCTGGGGTGCCGGCCCACCCAGGAGACTGATGTTTGTGGAACCCAGGGTATAGTGAGCAGGGTCAGAACAGCTAAGCACTGAATGTTTCAAGTTCTAGGATCACATAAGCAACCTATATGCCCCTTATATTTAAGTTACCTGGACTCTACCACCTCCACACTGGCTCCTGAAAGAAGCACCCTCAAATTAGCTCAGACATTGTCCATCTCATGGATGCAAGCCTCCCAGTTCCAAGTTCCCCTGAAGTTCACTTCCAACCCCCAGAGGAAGATTCCTCATGGTTTCCAACTGTGTGTGATCAGGCAGTATGACCAAAATGCCATGACTGAGCTCAGCCCAGGAGCCACAGTTCTAGGCACTTCCCCTACTATCTTATTTGGAGCCAATGGTGGATCCCAGATCACTGGCATTTGCAACATGCCTGCATGACCATCCCACATCTTTGGAGGTAAGATGGACCATTGCTCAAGAAGGTCCAGCCACAAATCACACCTTCCAATTCCATTCTGACCCTCAATGTCCAATTGATCAGAATCTCAGCACTGCCTCGTGGAAGTGGCCCCTTTCTTCATGCCCAAACTGACCCCACACCCTCCAAGGTGCACCTGTCCCCACCTCTCTTCCACTGCAAATTACTCTGTGCAAACACCCAGGCACCTAAAACATCCAATGTGAATCCAAGATATCTCCCCAATTCCTGCAGTGCTTCTTTGTTCAGATTGGAGTCCACCATCCTCGCTACTCATACCATTCTTCTTCCTGCCCTGAGTACAAATCTCCTCACCCAGAGATAGAGGATTGTCTCATGCCTCTGGACTCGCTCTACTTTGCTTTCCTGGTCTTGTTACTTTTGTTCTTCCAAAGACTGCATCACACAGGATCCTGTTGTGGAGAAACATCTGTGGTCATGGACACAGTCTGAAGCCACAACATCAGGGTCCAACCTCAAATTTAGCAAAAATGTGCCAAATTTTTTTCTCCGCCAAATGTTTATGCAGAAATATTGTGTACAAACAAACTGCTTCTCTATTCCTTCCAGTTAGAATGGTTCTGACCTAGGCTCCTCTGCTCTGGTTCTAGAGATCAGTGTGGCTGAAAGTGGTGATGAGGACAGGCAGGTTATTCTCAGAGGCAGCTCTGCATATGTCACCAACATATTCTCAGAGCCACAGAGACCCCAGACTCAGGAGAATGTGATGACTCACAAGGGACAGTAGTGACTCTAAGACAGGCTGCCCATTACACTCACAGACAGGCTGCCTGTTACACTCACCGAGGGGTTGTTTCTTCTAAAACACTTATTCATAAATAATCATTTTAAATGGTTTATTTACCTAATATTCAAGTTCATTACACACCACTACTCCAGGAGATGAACACACACTTCCCAACTCTCCTTCTATGACATAGTGGGTGTGTACACATACATTAACCCTTGAGCACTGTGTGTAAAGCAGAAACATACAGGAAGACCTTCTTTTGAATGAAGAAACTCCACCTTGTGGAGCTGAGCCTGCCTCTTGTTGTACTGCTTGCCTTCCTGCTTTAAGGCCTCCATCTTTCCCTTGAGGATATAATACTTCTCCTTCAACGGAGGATCTCAGCCAAAGACTCAACAGTGTTCAGGGCCTGGATCTCCTCTACAATTTCCTCTCATTACCCCTCTTCATTTCCTGTTGTAAGTTTTAATACAAAATCTTCAAACCACAGGACTGCTTTATCTCCAAGAACATGGTGTAGTTTTCTTCTGAGGAGTAGAAATCCCCCAAAAGTAAATAATGAACAGATAGCAGGCCACAATGACCACAGGCCGAAGTGAATCCAAAGTGAGAAGGGACTTGAATGCTGACTTCTCTGTGGTGTTGAAAAGGACCCAGACATAGACTTTTGGGTCAAGTTAGTGTCCCAGCGTCTTCTTAGCCCAGTGCTCTCCTGGGATGGAAAGCTCATGGTTTCAAAGCTCCCAGGTCTCCATGGCTCCAGTGGACACATTGGTGCAATTCCCAGCAGGTTTGGAGGTATCATCTGACACAAACTGGCAAGCCCATGTTTGAGCGTCCTGTAGACTATGGAGAAAGAAGGATCTGTGTCCAAGGGCACATGGTGAACTCTCTCTCCAGGTGGCTTCTTGGACCTCTACACAGCTGCATTGTTGGTCTACAGGTCTAAGGGCACATGGTGAAACTGCTGTCCTGTTGCCTGCTTGGCCTATCAGACAGCTCATTTATTGGTCTCCAGATCCAACAGTATATGGTGAGCCCACTGTAACCATTATCTTCATGACCTCGCACAGGGCTGATTTTTTGGTCCATAGGTCTAGGGTCCATGGTAAGCTCCTTGGTTCATGCTTGGTCAATCAGAAAGCTGAGTTGTTGGTCTCCAGGTTAAATGGAACATGGTGAGCCTGTTATCAGAATGCCTACTGGCTTCAGCAGAGAGCTGAGTTGTTGGTTTTGAGATCCTGGAGCCCACAGTAAGCCTGCTATCCTACAGTCTGCTTGGCTGATCAGACCACTCAGTTGTTATTTTCCTGGTCCAAGGGCACATAGTATGTCCACTATCAATTTGCCTGCCTGGCCTTGTGCAGAGCTGTTATTCTTATTGACGTTAAAGAACACATGTTGAACCTGGTATCCACGTACCTTCTTGGCCTAACAAAGTTTTGTGTTGTTGGTCTCCATGTCCAAGGGTACATGGTGATCCCACACTCAAGTTATCTCCTGGGCCTTGCCCAGGGCTCCTTTATTGGTTAACATGTCCAAGGTCACATGGGAAACCTACTCTCCCAGTAGCTACTTGACTTAATAGAGAGCTGATTTTTTTGGTCTCAAGGTAGAAGGGAAGCCTATTCTCCAGGTGTCTGCTTGGCCTAGCCCAGAGCTCCAGTCTTGTGCTCAAGGTCTAAGGGCACATGGTGAATCTACTGTCCAAGTTCCTGCTTGGCCCTTGGTAGAAATCTGATTTTTTAGTTTCCAGGTCAGGGGACACATGCTGAGACAGAAGTCAAGTTGCTTCCTTAGCTTGTTGAAGAGCTGAGCTTTTGGTCTCCAGAACCAAGGGCACATGGTGACCCTACTATCAAGGTGCCCCCTTGGACAAACAAAGAACTGAATTGCTTGTCTCCAGATCCAAGGGCACATGGTAAGCCACCTATCTAGTTGTCTGCTTGTCTTAACCCAGAGCTCCTTTATTGGGCTCAAGGTCCAAGGGCTCATGTCTAGCTATACTCAAAGTGCCTGCTTAGGCCTTCAGTCAATGCGGTTGTTGGTCTCTAGGTCTAAGGGTACATGGTGAGCCTCTTCTCTTGGTGTCTGCTTGTCATAGACCAGAACTCATTTATTGGTCTTCAGGTCCAAGGGTCCTTGGTGAACCTGACATTGCAGTTGCCTGCTTGGCCTAGTAGAGACCTGTTTTGTTTTTTTTTTTCAGGCCCATGGGCCCATGATGAGCCAGCTGTCAAGTTGCCTACTTGTCTTGTCACAGATCTGCATTGTTGTTCTCCAGGTTCGAGGGCACATGGTTAATCCACTGTCACCATGCCAGCTTGGCCCAACAGACAGCTCTGTTGTTTTCCTCCGGGTCCAAGGACACATAGTGAGCTCACTGTCATGGTGCCTGCTTCACCAGGCAAAGAGAAGACTTGCTTATTTCCAGGACCAAAGGTACATGGTGAAACTCCTTTCTAGGTGTCTGCTTGGTCTAGCCCAGAACTCCTTTCTTGGGCTCAAGATCCAAGGGCACATGTTTAGCCCACTGTCAAGGTGCCTGCTTACCCTATCAGACAGCTCAGTTGTCAGTCCCCAGGCCTAAGGATACATGATGATCCTGCTGTCAAGGTGAGTTTGGCCAAGCAAAGAGCTGAGTTGTTCATCTCGAGGTCCTGGACACCTCCTGTCTAGGTTTCTGATTGACCGAGGCCAGAGCTCCTTTCTTTGGCTCAAAGTCCAATGTCATATGATAGGCCCACTGTCAAGGTGCCTGCTTAACATATCAGAGAGCTCAGTTGTTGTTCCCCTGGTCTCTGGCCATATGGTGAGACTGCTGTCAAGATTCCTACTTTGTCACGCAAAGAGCTGAATTGTTTGTCTCAAGGTCAAGGACACATGGTAAGCCTGCTTAACAGGGGCCTGTGTGGCCTAACAGATACCTCAGATGTTGGTATCCAGGTCCAAGAGCATATGGTAAGCTTCCTGTCCTGGTTCTTCAGGTGCCCATTTGGCCTAGCAGACATCTGAATTGTTGGTCTCCTTGTCCAAGGGCACATGCTGAGTCTGCTGTCAAAAAGCCTGCTTGATCTAGTAGAGAGCTGAATTTTTGGACTCCAGGTCCAAAGGCATATGAAAATTCTTCTGTGTAGGTGAATCATTTTCCCGACAGAGAACTGGGATGCAGGACTCGTGGATTCTTGGCACTTGGCAAGCATTTTATCTGGACTTATTTGTCTTGTTCTGCACTGGGCTGGCCAGCTTGAGGTATGTGGGCTCCTTGTCCACACAATGTCTGTGTGACTCATCTGCCCAGTGTCAATGGTATCAGAAGGCTGCCAGTCTCTTTTTCTTGGGGGGGGGGTGTTCTGTTCTGAAGACTGAATTTCTTTGTGTTATGCTGTGTTTGAGGGTTTATCATCTATGGGCTCTGGGTTGGGCAGGTTTCTAGGGAATTAGCTTCTGCATGGGTGAGCTGGTTCATACAGATCATGGTCTGAGGACCTGTGATCCAATGACTCACACTGCATCTAGTTGATGTGGTGGTTCCTTATCCAAGTACATTCTTGTTTTATAAAATTCCCTCTCTGCCAGTTGTCTGGAGACATTCCAGAAACTCTGCAGCTCTTGGTCAGCTGTGTGTTCAGGGCCTTCAAGTGTCCTTGCAGAGCCAGGTTGGAGGACTCCAGAGTAGTAGTGTGTCAGTGTTCCCTCAGGACGTGGACTCACCTTTCCTATACTGAACACAGTGGTGAATCCAGAGGTGTGGGGCCCAGCTGGCTGAGAATCCATAGTACTATGGTTTTCAGCGTCCTACGCCCACGTGCCAAATGAGAATGTTTCCCTGAGGACCTGGGCCATTCTCTTACAGCAAAATGGTTCTAGGTGTCACCATTTATGGGTTCAAAGACTCTCTGGACCACAGAGGGGCACAAACATAGATGCTAATATGAAGGTTGTGTGTAGAATATTGGAGAGAGGTCCAGGGCAGCAGAAGTGGGCAGGAGGCTTGCCATGGGCGTGGGAAGAATCAGGCATGGGTGTAGAGGAAGAGCAGAAACAACTGTGAGTAAATCACCTTCTCTCCCCTCACTGCAGCCTGGGCTGTTGCCAAGTTTTTATAACCACCCCGGGAAATCACAATGCCTTCTTCATGCGATGTCACCATCATGTTATTTCACTACTATGCCCTGGACAATCACCAGGGATTTCCAGATTGGTCTCACTCTGGTGAACTAATCACTGGCAGGTTAGCTGACCAATTACTGATGGCTTCCTCAGTAACACCCCTGACTTATATCATCACCTGGAAACAATGTTTAAAGGAAAAGTGGTAAACTCTCTTTCAAGATGAAAAATTAATGCTTGGGTTGTGTTTATAGTGCAAGTCATGGTGAGGCTTAAAGACTCAACCAATACAAAGCTAAATGTCACTTAGAGGCACCATTAGTTAAAACATTGATACGGAAATTAATGAAGAAATGGGCCATTACACCCCAAGAAACTTCACAGTTTCACGTAAGTCAGACAACATAGCAATAGAGTAAAAGCTTCTCTCAATTCATCCATCAAGGATTAAATATAAGTGGAAAAAATGATAGGCATTATGTTTGGTACATCTTCCCACAATAAACCTCCACCTAGAAGGGATAAAGCTGTGTCACAAGTAATTATATGCTTGCCAATATCATAGTGGCATTCACCTCTCATAAAAGCAAGACAACAAAATCCAGTCTGTGTCCAGGTTCAGAACCTCTCATAAAAGCAAGACAACAAAATCCAGCCTGTGTACAGGTTCAGAATAAAATCAGAACATTCTGGGTGGAAGAATTAATTTTTTCTCCTACCTCGAATCCAAATACATATCAAATCCCTCTGAACACTGAAGAACTCAATCAGAGATGTGAGCATACACATGTTGCAAGGCTAGAAGTAGAAAAGTGACCACCATTTGGAAGGTGGGAGATTGCAGACTGGATATGGTTTGACATAGCTGATGATACAGTGGAGGGGATGGAATCTGCTTGAAGAAGATACTGCAAAGTATTATAAACATTAGAGTAGAAAATCAGGACTTTTAAGTCTGGATAAAGATGATGTGGTATTTAGATAGAATGGAATACCACTCAGCCACTAAAAGAAATGAAACCTTACCAATTGCAATGATGTAGATGGAACTAGATGCCATAATACTAAGTGAAACAAGTCAGTCAGAGAAAGACAAATATGATTTATATCACCTTTCTAATTGACATTGTGGTTTTGATTTGTATCTCCCTGATGCCGAAGGATGTGGAACATAATTTCCCAATCCTCAGGGAGAATACAGGCAGCAACCTGTTGGACAAATTCTTGCTAGACACGTCTCTGAAGGCAAGGAAACCAAACAAAAAATGAACAATTGGGACTTCATCAAGATAAAATACTTATGCACAGCAAAGGAAATGGTTGACCAAACCAAAAGACAAGATCAAAAATAGGAGATAATGCCTGGGCAGCATAATCCCTAACACATGTACATTCCCATCTGGAGAAGGGGGGGACACCTGGCACTCCCCAAAGTCCCCAGATGTCACGCAGATGTTGGCGTGCAAATGGAACACTGAGATATGGATGAATGGGACCAAAGAACCTTACTGAAATTATGTGAGAAGGAAGAGACCTGAGAGCATTTTAGATTGGGGAAGAATCAAGGAGCCTGATAGCTGACTTATCTGAATACACAGGAAGACTCCCTGGGTGCCATCCTAGCTGCTCAGCCTTTCAGAATAGACTGTGTGTGATTCGCCGGCTCGAGCAAGAAGGCAGCTCCTGGTTTTGCCATCTCATGTGATCTTGGGTCAGATCTCACATGATCTCAGTCCAAATCTCGTGAGATGTCATTATGCCCCACGAGACATCAGGTTATGCAGCAAGGTCTAGGGTCAAAACTCTTGAGGTTTCTGGCCAAAGCTCTTAGGCCCTTGGAAGGAACTGGCACACCCCAGCAGAGCCTGCTTTATGCCCCTCAGGTAGGTAGGTATCCACATCTCTTGAGAACTCGGTCCAAATCTCATGATATCTCAGGCATATCTCATGTGACATCTATATAAATCTGGCAAGATCATAATCTAAATCTGTTGAGATCTTAGTCCACATCTTATGACATCTTAGGCACATCATATCTGATTTCTACCCAAATATTATGAGATTTTATTCCAAATCTCATGAGATGTCTGTCCAAACCTCAAGAGATCTCAGTACAAAACTCATGAGAACTCAAGCACTTCTCACGAGAATTTTACCAAAATCTCATGAGAACTCCTTCCAAATATCATGAGATCTTTGTTTATTTCTCATGAGAGGAAATAAGGGCAAGATGGTGGAGAAGTAGGAGACCCTGTTTCAACTGGTCTTCTGAATTGAGCTAAGTATCTACCAGAACACTCAGAACACCTAGGAAATTAGCCTGAGATATAAGATTATATACTTCTGGATATCATGGGGGCAGGAGATTATCAGTGGAGAGGTACAGTGGAGTGGTAGGGCACAGACTGATACTGGAGAATAAATAGAAGGGGGAGGGAGCCACGGGATGTAACCCATTGGAAACTAATACCCCAATACAAGAGTGCCCTCTGGTTGAGGACCAGCATTACATGGAGTCTAGTTAAAAGCACTCAAAAAGAACAAAGTGTCTTAAGGGGTTATTGGAGAAATCATGAACCAACAAGCATAGAAACAAACTCACAGTCCCAGGGCAGTCACAGCTGATGCCCATCCATGTCTGAGAGAGCTCGGCGGGGTCTGCAGTTGGCTGTCCCTGAATGTTTGGCTTTCTGCTGATTCCAGCACCACTGGGGCTGTGTGCACCCCTGCCTGCACCTGAGAGAGCCTGGCTCAGGCTCCTGTCAGAGTTCTCTGGGCCCACAACCTTCTGTAACCTGTACTACGGCTAGGTCTGAGTGCACTGGTGTGACCATGGACACTAGACAGCGGTCTCAGCAATGTAGCCACCAGGATTGGGTTCACCTGGACAAATATCACTCATGTTTTTAGTTCTGTGGGGGTGTAGAGACAAGCAGGGACCTCAGGCGACCACTGAGATGGTGGCTGGGGGTGCACAATGCCTGTGGGAGGTTTTGGTGTTTAGTAGAGTTTGCAGAGGAGGAGTCTGTGTTTTCTGGACCACAAAGAAGGGAGCAGATGGAGGCCTCTCTCTGAGGTGGAGTTTTGGGTGCAGGTAGTTTCTTTCTTTGCTCTGACCCTCTGAAAAGCCTCAAAAGTTGACAAAGAACAAAAACCTCCAGAGAACAAAAGCGTGAGGACCCAGTTTCCAGCTCTTTGATAGGGGGCAGGGCAGCCCAAGCAGTACTGACTGAAAAACAATGCAGCAGACGCCTCTCCCAGAATACATGCTATAAGAACAAGAGGGCAATAATCACAGGGTCCCCATTAAAGTGTAAAACCTCAACATCATGGGAAAACTATATCTTATGCTCCCAGTATAGACACAAAATCTATATATTTCAAAGATACAACATTTTTTAAAAATTCTTTCACATGATTCTTATTATTTTCTTTTTTAAACCTACTTAGCATTACAACTAGATATTTAATACAACATATTACATAATAATTTTTACGTTGAACTTTTTCTATACATATTACATGTGTTCTTTTTCTTTTATATCTATATAGAGATATAGATATAAGCTTCAAAGTAATCCTTTTTTCCCTATTCAATAATACCCCTATATATAGACCAATTTTATTTTTCCTGTATCTTTAGGAAGTTGAGCCCTTTAACAAAGAAAACAAGATATGCCCATGAAGAACCAAAATAAGTTTTCTTGCCCACAATGAGGGTTTACAACCACTTTCCTATCTTATATATTTTATATCTTTTTTTTTTCTTTTCAGTGTTTCAGAATTCACTGTTTATGCACCACACCTAGTGCTCCATGCAATCCATGCTCCCTTAATACCCAACACCAGGCTCAGCCAACACTACACTCCCTTCCCTGTAAAACCCTAAGGTTGTTTCTCAGAGTCCACAGTCTCCCATGGTTCATCTCCCCGTCCAATATCCCCCAACTCAATTCTCATCTCCATCTCTCCATGTCCACCGTATTCTTTCTTATGTTCCACAAGTGAATGAAACCATATGATAATTGACTCTTTCTGGTTGAATCATTATAAGGACAATTTCCTCCAATCCTGTCCATGTTGACATAAAATTTGGGTATTCCCTTTCTGATTGAGTCATAATACTCCATAGAGAAATAAGGAGGAATCAAGATGGCAGAGAAGTGGCAGGCTGAGACTACATCAGGTAGCAGGAGATCAACTCGATAGCTTATCTAAACATTGCAAACACCTACAAATCCAACGGGAGATCGAAGAGAAGAAGAACAGCAATTCTAGAAAAAGAAAATCAACCACTTTCTGAAAGCGCATTTTTCTGGGGTCTTGCCCCCCTTTTAGTATTTTATTTGATCCTTCATATCGTCTTATCTGGACAAAATGACAAGGCCAAAAAAATCACCACAAACAAAAGAAAAAGAGACAGTAACAAAGGTTAGGGACCTAATCAACACTGACATTGGTAATATGTCAGATCAAGAGTTCAGAATGACGATTCTGAACGTTCTAGCCGGGCTCGAAAAAGGCATGGAAGATATTAGAGAAACCCTCTCTGGAGATATAAAAGCCCTTTCTGGAGAAATTAAAGAACTAAAATCTAACCAAGTTGAAATCAAAAAAGCTATTAATGAGGAGCAATGAAAAATGGAGGCTCACACTGCTAGGATCAATGAGGCAGAAGAAAGAATTAGTGATATAGAAGACCAAATGACAGAGAATAAAGAAGCCGAGCAAAAGAGGGACAAACAGCTACTCGGCCACGAGGGGAGAATTCGAGAGATAAGTGACAACATAAGATGAAACAACATTAGAATAATTGGGATTCCAGAAGAAGAAGAAAAAAAGAGGGGAGCAGAAGGTCTATTGGAGAGAATTATTGGAGAGAATTTCCCTAATATGGCAAAGGGAACAAGCATCAAAATCCAGGAGATGCAGAGAACCCCCCTCAAAGTCAACAAGAATAGGTCCACACCCCGTCACCTAATAGTAAAATTTACAAGTCTTAGTGACAAAGAGAAAATCCTGAAAGCAGCCCGGGAAAAGAAGTCTGTAACATACAATGGTAAAAATATTAGATTGGCAGCAGACTTCTCCACAGAGACCTGGCAGGCCAGAAAGAGCTGGCATGATATATTCAGAGCTCTCAACGAGAAAAACATGCAGCCAAGAATACTCTATCCAGCTAGGCTATCATTGAAAAAGAAGGAGAAATAAAAAGCTTCCAGGAAAAACAAAAACTGAAAGAATTTGCAAACACCAAACCATCTTTACAGGAAATATTGAAAGGGGTCCTCTAAGCAAAGAGAGAGCCTAAAAGTAGTAGATCAGAAAGGTACAGAGACAATATACAGTAACAGTCACCTCACAGGCTAATAATGGCACTAAATTCATATCTCTCAATAGTTACCCTGAATGTAAATGGGATAAATGCCCAATCAAAAGACACAGGGTATAAGAATGGATAAAAAAAACAAAACCCATCAGTATGTTGCCTACAAGAAACTCATTTTAGATGCGAAGACACCTTCAGATTTAAAGTGAGGGGGTGGAAAACAATTTACCATGCTAATGGGCATCAGGAGAAAGCTGGGGTGGCAATCCTTATATCAGATCAATTAGATTTTAAGCCAAAGACTATAATAAGAGATGAGGAAGGACACTATATCCTACTCAAAGGGTCTGTCCAACAAGAAGATCTAACAATTTTAAATATCTATGGCCCTAACGTGGGAGCAGCCAACTATATAAACCAATTAATAACAAAATCAAAGAGACACATCAATAATAATAAAATAATAGTAGGGGAATTTAACACTCCCCTCACTGAAATGGACAGATCATCCAAGCAAAAGATCAACAAGGAAATAAAGGCCTTAAATGACACACTGGTCCAGAGGGACATCACAGATATATTCAGAACATTTCTTCCCAAAGGAACAGAATACACATTCTTTTCTAGTGCACATGGAACCTTCTACAGAATAGATCACATCCTGGGTCACAAATCAGGTCTCAACCAGTATCAAAAGATTGGGATCATTCCCTGCATATTTTCAGACCACAATGCTCTGAAGCTAGAACTCAATCACAAGAGGAAAGCTGGAAAGAACCCACATACATGGAGACTAAACAACATCCTTCTAAAGAATGAATGGGTCAACAAGGAAATTAAAGAAGAATTGAAAAAATTCATGGAAACAAATGATAATGAAAACACAATGGTTCAAAATCTGTGGGACACAGCAAAGGCAGTCCTGAGAGGAAAATATATAGTGGTACAAGCCTTTCTCAAGAAACAAGAAAGGTCTCAAGTACACAAACTAACCCTACACCTAGAGGAGCTGGAGAAAGAACAAGAATGAAACCCTAAACCCAGCAGGAGAAGAGAAATCATAAAGATCAGAGCAGAAATCAAAGAAATAGAAACAAACAAACAAACAAACAAAAAAAAAACAATAGAAAAAATCAATGAAACTAGGAGCTGGTTCTTTGAAAGAATCAATAAGATTGATAAACCCCTGGCCAGAATTATCAAAAAGAAAAGAGTAAGGACCCAAATAAATAAAAACATGAATGAACGAGGAGAGATCACAACTAACACCAAAGAAATTCAGACTATTATAAGAATATACTATGAGCAACTCTACGCCAACAAATTGGACAATCTGGAAGAAATGGATGCATTCCTAGAGACATATAAACTACCACAACTGAACCAGGAAGAAATAGAAAACGTGAACAGGCCCATAACCAGTAAGGAGATTGAACCAGTCATCAAAAATCTCCAAGCATACAAAAGCCCAGGGTCAGACGGCTTCCCAGGGAATTCTACCAAACTTGTAAAGAAGAACTAATTCCTATTCTCCTGAAACTGTTCCAAAAAATAGAAATGGAAGGAAAACTTCGAAACTCATTTTATGAGGCCAGCATCACCTTGATCCCAAAACCAAACAAGGATTCCACAAAAAAAAGAGTACTACAGACAAATATCCTTAATGAACACAGATGCAAAAATTCTCCCCCAAAATAATAGCCAATAGGATTCAATAGTACATTAAAAGGATTTTCACCACGATCAAGTGGGATTTATTCCAGGGCTGCAGGGTTGGTTCAACATCCAAAAATCAATCAATGTGATAAATACATTAATAAAAGAAATAACAAGAATCATATGATACTCTCAATAGATGCTGAAAAAGCATTTGAAAAAGTACAACATCCCTTCGTGATCAAAACTCTTCAAAGTGTAGGGATAGAGGCACTACCTCAACATCATCAAAGCCATCAATGAAAAACGCACTGCAAATATCATTCTCAATGGAGAAAAACCGAAAACTTTACCGTTAAGGTCAGGAACATGGCAGGGATGTCCATTATCAACACTGCTATTCAACGTAGTACTAGAAGTCCTAGCCTCAGCAATCAGAAAACAAAAAGAAATTAAAGGCATCCAAAACGGCAAAGAAGAAGTCAAACTATCACTCTTCACAGATGATATGATACTATATGTTGAAAACACAAAAGACTCCACTCCAAAACTTCTAGAACTTGTACAGGAATTCAGTAAAGTGTCAGGATATAAATTCAATGCACAGAAATCAGTTGCATTTCTGTACACCAACAACAAGGCAGAAGAAAGAGAAATTAAGGATTTAATCCCATTTACAATTGCACCCAAAACTATAAGATAACTAGGAATATACCTAACCAAAGAGGCTAAGAATCTATATGAAGAAAACTATAAAGTACTCATGAAAGAAATTGAGGAAGACACAAAAAAATGGAAAAATGTTCCATGCTCCTGGATTGGAAGAATAAATATTGTGAAAATGTCTATGCTACCCAAAGCAATCTACACATTTAATGCAATCCCTATCAAAATACCATCCATTTTTTTCAAAGAAATGGAACAAATAATCCTAAAATTTATATGGAACCAGAAAAGACCTCGAATAGCCAAAGGAATATTGAAAAAGAAAGCCAAAGTGGGTGGCATCACAATTCCATACTTCAAGCTCTATTACAAAGCTGTCATCATCAAGACAGCATGGTACTGGCACAAAAACAGACACATAGATCAGTGGAACAGAATAGAGAGCCCAGAAATCGACCCTCAACTCTATGGTCAACTAATCTTCGACAAAGCAGGAAAGAATGTCCAATGGAAAAAAGACAGCCTCTTCAATAAATGGTGCTGGGAAATTGGACAGCCACATGCAGAAAAATGAAATTGGACCACTTCCTTACACCACACACGAAAATAGACTCCAAATGGATGAAGGACCTCAATGTGAGAAAGGAATCCATCAAAATCCTTGAGGAGAACACAGGCAGTAACCTCTTCGACGTCAACCACAGCAACATCTTCCTAGGAACATTGGCAAAGGCAAGGGAAGCAAGGGCAAAAATGAACTATTGGGATTTCATCAAGATCAAAAGATTTTGCACAGCAAAGGAAATAGTTAACAAAACCAAGAGACAACTGACAGAATGGGAGAAGATATTTGCAAATGACACATCAGATAAATTACTAGTATCAAAATCTATAGGGAACTTAGAAAACTCACCACCCAAAGAACAAACAATCCAATCATGAAATGGGCAGAGGATATGAACAGACATTTCTGCAAAGAAGAAATCCAGATGGCCAACAGACACATGAAAAAGTGCTCCACATCACTCGGCATCAGGGAAATACAAATCAAAACCACAATGAGATATCACCTCACACCAGTCAGAATGGCTAAAATGAACAAGTCAGGAAATGACAGATGCTGGCAAGGATGTGGAGAAAGGGGAACCCTCCTCCACTGTTGGTGGGAATGCAAGCTTGTGCAACCACTCTGGAAAACAACATGGAGGTTCCTCAAAATATTGAAAATAGAACTACCCTATGACCCAGCAATTGCACTACTGGGTATTTACCCTAAACATACAAACATCGTGATCCGCAAGGGCATGTATACCTGAATGTTTATAGCAGCAATGTCTACAATAACCAAACCTTGGAAAGAACCTAGATGTCCATCAACAGATGAATGGATAGGGAGTCAAGATGGCGGGGAAGTAGGAGGAGGCACCATTTCAACCTGTACCCTAAAGTGAGCTGATTACCTACCAAAAAACTCCGACCACCCATGAAATCAGCCCAAGATCAGAATTATACACGTCTGGATCTCTACAGGAGCAGAAGTCACCAGTGGCAGGTAAAGCAGACTGGGAGCGTCAGACTGATATCAGAAGATAAACAAAAGGGGGAGGGAGCCACCAGAGGTGACAGATTGGAAAGTAATACCCCAACACAAGAGTTCTCTGTGTCTGGGGACCAGCATTAACTTGGAGTCTGGTTGAAAGCACTCAAAAAACAAAGAGCAATGGATCGCGGTGGGTGATAGTGGGAACCTGGGCGGTTAGGGTCAGGGACCTAAGTCCCTGGACCCAGGACAGCCTCCCCTGGCGCTGAGCCAGAGAGTGTGCGGAGGAGAAATCAGGTCTCCATCCCTGAGCCACCAGTGCGCCTGAATGCCAGTGCGCCCGAGAAAGAGTGGGGCCTGGCTCCCGTGTGCGGCTGGGAGCCTGGCCAGACGGCAATCCTGAAACGCGCGTGTGCCACACCCTCCCTTGGATAGGTGCTCATAGGTGCTAGCCTGGAGCTCTGGCATCCGTAATAACCAGATATTCCCAGCCCGGGACAGCGGGAAAATCTCAGTGTGCGATCTCTGCTGTGAAACTCTGGCGGCCTGGAGCTGCGTAGACAGCCACCGCTGCCCTGGTTTTGGGTACAACGAGGAGCTCCTGCATCCCCAGGGACAGTGACTCAGAACCGACTCTGCCAGCAGCTTTTGCAAAACATTCTGAGGCTTCTTTCTGAGAGGGAGGTCGGGGTGCAGTTTGCTCTCCTCTAAACCTCCCAAAACCATCAAAAGCTGTCAAGGCGAGAGAAAGCAGATGAAAGAATATAAAAACCCCCAGAGAACAAAAGGCTGAAAAAAACAGTTTCCTCAGAGCTCACCCCCTTGAGGGGAGCGGGAGGACCTAACTCAGGGAACATCATTGTCTGAAAACCCACATGGCAGGCCCCTCCCCCAGAAAACCAATAAGGAAGAAAACAAAAAACGGACTACAAGAGAACAACCACCGCTACTTCATAAATACAACTTTTATTTTTAAATCTTTACCAATATGCTGGTTCTTTTTTTTTATACATACAGATAATTTTTTAACCTATTTACCACCACACTGAGATGTCCAGTACACCAAATTCTTTAATAACCTTCTAACCTGAACTTTTTGATACATACACCCATGTTTTTCTTTTGCTTTTCTATTATTCTAATTTTTTAAAATTTTAACTTAGTTTAGTCTAGTTTATTCTTTTTTAATTTTTATTTTCTAATATACATATAGAGTTAGACTTCAAGGTAATCCCCTTTCCCCAATCAATGCTACCCCTATAGGCAAACCAGTTTCTGATCCTACTGTTACTTAGGAAAGTTGAGTCCCTTAACAAAAACATCAAGATACCTTCAGGAAGAATCAAAATAACCTTCCTCACCCACACTGAGAATTTATAACCACTCTCCCAATTTTTCCTTCTTTCAGTGTTTCTGTGAATTTGTGTTTGTCCTGATAATATATAAATCTTATACTTGGGGTTCTTTCTGATGAGGTTCTTCCTTTTTTTTTTTTTTTTTTTTGCTTATATATATATTTTTTTTCTCTTGTCATATAATTTTATCAGTCTTTTTGTTTCTCTGTTTTTGTTTGTATACTTCATAAATCTTACCTTGTTGCCCATTTGGGCTGAGCCTTTTCTTTTATCTTCCCTTTTTTTCCTATCTCTCTCTCTCTATTTTTTTTCCTTTTTTCATTCCCCATATTTTTTCTTCTTCTCTATTTCTTTTTCTTTTCTTTTTTCTCTCATTTGGGTGGGGAATCCTGATTGCACAGAAGTGTTCCAGGGTGCACCTTGACTGTATCACAATCGATAAGTCCAGCTGCATCTGTTCAGTCATCTTTTACCAAAATGCCTAGGAGGAGGAATACCCAACAGAAGAAAAATACAGAGGATAGGCCGTCTGCAACAGAGCTAATGGCTATCGACATAGACAATATGTGAGAAAAGGAATTCAGACTAACAATTATCCAGGCAATAGCTAGGTTAGAGAAAGCGATGGATGACCAAACAGAATTGATTAGGGCAGAACTGAAAGCCACCAGGGATGATGTTTACAATGTTAGGGCAGAACTGAAAGCCACCAGGGATGATGTTTAAAATGCTCTCAATGAGTTCCAATTGAATCTAAATTCTATAAAAGCTAAGGTAACTGAGACAGAAGATAGAATTAGTGATCTGGAGGACAAACAGATAGAGAGAAAGGATCAGGAGGAAGCCTGGAACAAACAGCTCAGAAGCCACGAAAACAGAATCAGGGAAATAAACGATGCCATGAAACGTTCCAACGTCAGAATTATTGGAATCCCTGAAGGGGAGGAAAAAGAAAGAAGACTAGAAGATATAGTGGAAGAAGTTGTCTATGAAAATTTTCCCAAACTCACGAATGGAAACCACGTTCATGTACAAGAGGCAGAGAGATTTCTTCCCAAGATTTTAGTTTCTCGAAAGTCCCCACGACACCTTATAGTTAGAATGAGGAATTATGTTTCAAGAGAGACCCTCTTAAAAGCAGCTAGGACAAAGAAACTCCTTACATACAGAGGAAAGTCCATTAGAATAACGTCAGACGTTTCCACAGAGACCTGGCAAGCCAGGAAGGGCTGGCAAAATATATTCAGAGTACTAAATGAGAAGAACATGCAACCAAGAATACTCTATCCAGCAAGACTGACATTTAAAATGGATGGAGAGATAAAGAGTTTCCAAGACCGGCAAGGCTTAAAAGACTATGCAACCACCAAGCCAACACTGCAGGAAATATTAAGGGGTGTCCTATAAAAGAGAAAAAACACTAAGAATATCATTGAACAGAAATATAGAAACAATCTACAGACAGAAAGACTTCAAAGGCAACACAATGTCAATAAAAACCTATCTCTCAATAATTACTCTCAATGTGAATGGCCTAAATGAGCCCATAAAACGACACGGGTTTGCAGATTGGATAAAATGACAGGACCCATCCATATGTTGTCTACAGAGATCCATTTTGAACCTAAGGATACACAGACTGAATGTGAAGGGATGGAGAAGCATCTTTCATGCCAATGGGCCTCAAAAGAAGGACGGGGTAGTGATTCTCATATCAGATAAATTAGATTTTAAACTAAAGACTGTAGTCAGAGATACAGAAGGACACTACATAATTCTTAAAGGTACTATCCACCAAGATGATCTAACAATTGTGAATATCTATGTCCCCAATATGGGAGCACCCAATTACATAAGAAAACTATTAATCAAGATAAAGAGTCATTTTGATATGAATACAATAATAGTAGGAGATCTTAATACGCCTCTCTCAGAAATAGACAGATCATCAAAGTGGAAAATTAATAAAGAAATAAGAGCATTGAATGAAACATTGGAACAGATGGAACTCATAGACATATACAGAACATTCCACCCTAAAACAACAGAATACTCATTCTTCTCAAGTGCACATGGAACCTTCTCCAGAATAGACCACATACTGTGTCACAAAGCAGGACTCAACCAATACCAAAAGACTGATATTATTCCCTGCATATTCTCAGATCACAATGCTTTGAAACTGGAACTCAGTCACAAGGAAAAGTTCAGAAGGAACTCAAACACCTGGAAGCTAAAGGCCACCTTGCTTAAGAATGCTTGGATCAACCAGGAGATCAAAGATGAACTTAAACAATTCATGGAAACCAATGAGAATGAAGACACTTCGGTCCAAAACCTATGGGATACAGCAAAGGCGGTTCTAAGGGGGAAATACATAGCCATCCAAGCCTCCCTCCAAAAAATTGAAAAATCCAGAATACACCAGCTGTCTCTACACCTTAAAGAATTGGAGAATCAACAACAAATCAAACCAACTCCACACGCAAAAAGGGAAATAATCAAGATTAGAGCAGAGATCAATGAGGTAGAAACCAGAGATACAGTAGAATGTATCAATGAAACTAGAAGCTGGTTTTTTGAAAGAATCAATAAGATTGATAAACCATTGGCCACACTAATCCAAAATAAAAGAGAGAAAGCCCAAATTAATAAAATTATGAATGAAAAGGGAGAGATCACAACTAACACCAAGGAAATAGAAACAATCATCAGAAATTATTACCAACAGTTATATGCCAATAAGCTAAGCAACCTAGATGAAAAGGATGCATTCCTGGAAATCTACAAACTCCCAAAATTGAACCCGGAAGAAATTGACAACCTGATTAGGCTGATATCTAGTAATGAGATTGAAGCAGTGATCAAAAACCTCCACCAAAAAACAAGAGCCCAGGACCTGACGGATTCCCTGGGGAATTCTACCAAACTTTCAAAGAAGAAATAACCCCAATTCTCCTGAAGCTGTTCCAAAAAATTGAAGCAGAAGGAAAACTTCCAGACTCATTTTATGAAGCCAGCATTACCCGGATCCCCAAACCAGGCAAAGACAACACCAAAAAGGAGAATTTCAGACCAATATCACTGATGAACAAGGATGCAAAGATTCTCAACAAGATCCTAGCAAACAGGAACTACAGAACACTCATGAAAGAAATTGAAGAAATTGAAGAAGACACAAAAAGTTGGAAGACCGTTCCATGCTCTTGGATTGGATGAATAAACATTGTTAAAATGTCTATACTGCCTAGAGCAATCTATACTTTTAACGTCATTCCGATAAAAATTCCAACGATATTTTTCAAAGAGCTGGAGCAAATAATCCTAAAATTTGTATGGAATCAGAAGAGACCCCGAATTGCTAAGGAAATGTTGAAAAACAAAAACAAAACTAGCGGCATCACGTTACCCGATTTCAAGCTTTACTACAAAGCTGTAATCACCAAGACAGCGTGGTACTGGCATAAAAACAGACACATAGAACAGTGGAACAGAGTGGAGAGCCCAGATATGGACCCTCAACTCTATGGTGAAATAATTTTCGACAAAACAGGAAAAAATATTCAATGGAAAAAAGACAGTCTCTTCAAAAAATGGTGCTGGGAAAACTGGACAGCGATATGTAGAAGAATGAAACTCGACCATTCTCTTACACCGTACACAAAGATAAACTCGAAATGGATAAAAGACCTCAATGTGAGACAGGAATCTATCAGAATCCTAGAGGGGAACATAGGCAGTAACCTCTTAGATATCAGCCACAGCAACTTCTTTCAAGATATGCCTCCAAAGGCCAAGGAAACAAAAGCGAAAATGAACTTTTGGGACTTCATCAAGATCAAAATCTTCTGCACAGCAAAGGAAACTGTCCACAAAACAAAAAGGCAACCCACGGAAAGGAAGAAGATATTTGCAAATGACAGTAGAGACAAAAGATTGATATCCAGGGTCTATAAAGAACTTCTCAAACTCAACACACCCAAAACAGATAATCATATAAAAAAAATGGGCAGAAGATATGAGCAGACACTTCTCCAACGAAGACATATAAATGGCTATCAGACACATGAAAAAATGTTCATCATCACTAGCCATCAGGGAGATTCAAATTAAAACCACATTGTGATACCACCTGACACCAGTTAGAATGGACAAAATTAGCAAGACAGGAAACAACGTGTGTTGGAGAGGATGTGGAGAAAGTGGAACCCTCTTACACTGTTGGTGGGAATGCAAGTTAGTGCAGCCACTTTGGAGAACAGTGTGGAGATTCCTGAAGAAATTAAGAATAGAACTTCCCTATGATCCTGCAATTGCACTGCTGGGTATTTACCCCAAAGATACAGATGTAGTGAAAAGAAGGGCCATCTGTACCCCAATGTTTATTGCAGCAATGACCATGGTCGCCAAACTGTTGAAAGAACCAAGATACCCTTCAACGGATGAATGGATAAGGAAGATGTGGTACATATACACAATGGAGTATTATGCCTCCATCAGAAAGGATGAATACCCAACTTTTGTAGCAACATGGATGGGACTGGAAGAGATTATGCTGAGCGAAATAAGTCAAGCAGAGAGAGTCAAGTATAATATGGTCTCACTTATTTGTGGAGCATAACAAAGAACATGGAGGACATGGGGAGATGGAGAGGAGAGGGAGTTGAGGGAAACTGGAAGGGGAGATGAACCATGAGAGACTATGGACTCTGAAAAACAAACAGAGGGTTTTGAAGGGGCGGGGGTGGTGGGTGTTTGAGGAACCAGGTGTTGGGTAATAGGGAGGGCACATACTGCAAGGAGTACTGGGTGTGATGCCAAAACAATGAACACTGTTATGCTGTAAACAAACAAACAAACAAACAAACAAAAAACAGATGAATGGATAATGAAGAGTGGTATATATACACAATGGAATCCTATGCAGCCATCAAAAGAAATGAAGTCATGCCATTTGCGATGACGTGGATGGAAGTAGAGGGTATTATGCTTAGTGAAATAAGTCAATTGGAGAAAGACAACTATCATATGATCTCCCTGATATGAGGACATGGAGATGCAACATGGGTGGTTAGGGGGATAGAAGAAGAATAAATGAAACAAGATGGGATTGGGAGGGAGACAAACCATAAATGACTCTTAATCTCAAAAAACAAATTGGGGGTTGCTGGGAGGAGGTTAAGTTCGGGAGAGGAGGAGGGGGTTTTGGACATTGGGGAGGGTATGTGCTATCGTTAGTGCTGTGAAGTGTGTAAACCTGGTGATTCACAGACCTGTACCCCTGGAGATAAAAATACATTATAAGTTTATTATATAAAAGAAAGAAAGGATGAATACCCAACTTTTGTAGCAACATGGATGGGACTTGAAATGATTATGCTGAGTGAAATAAGTCAAGCAGAGAGAGTCAAGTATCATATGGTTTCACTTATTTGTGGAGCATAACAAATGACATGGAGGACATTGGGAGATGGAGAGTAGAAGGAAGGTGAGGGAAATTGGAAGGGGAGGTGAACCATAAGGGACTATGAACTCTGAAAAACAACCTGAGAGTTTTGAAGGGGCGGGGGTGGGAGGATGGGGGAACCAGTTGGAGGGTAACTGGGAGGGCACGTATTGCATGGAGCACTGGGTGCTATGCAAAAGCAATGAATATTGTTACACTGAAAAATAAATTAAATAATTAAAAATGCAAAAAAAAGAAGTTCTTATCAACAGTTATATGCCAATAAGCTAAGCAACCTAGATGAAATGGTTGCATTCCTGGAAAACTATAAACTCCCAAAATTGAACCAGGAAGAAACTGACAACCTGAATATACTGATATCTAATAACAAGATTGAAGCAGTGATCAAAAACTCCCAAAAAACAAGAGCCCTGGACCTGATGGATTCCCTGGGGAATTTTACCAAACTTTCAAAGAAGAAATAATACCTATTCTCCTGGAGGTGTTTCAAAAAATTGAAGCAGAAGGAAAACCTCCAGACACTTTTTATGAAGCCAGCATTACCCTGATCCCCTAAACAGGCAAAGACCCTACCAAAAAGGCGAATTTCAGACCAATAACACTGATGAATATGGATGCTAAATTTCTCAACAAGATCCTAGCAAACAGGATCCAGCAGCACATTAAAAAGATTATCCACCATGACCAGGTGGGATTCATCCCTGGGTTACAAGGATGGTTCAATATTCGCAAATCAATCAATGTGATAGGACGAATCAATAAGAGAAGAGAGAAGAACCACATGGTCCTCCAAATTGATGCAGAAAAAACATTTGACAAAACCCAGCATCCGTTCCTGATTAAAATGCTTCAAAGTATATGGATAGAGGTAACATTCCTCAATTTCATAAAATCTATCTATGAAAGACCCACAGTAAATATCATCCTCAATGGGAAAAGGCTTGTAGCCTTCCTGTTGAGATCAGGAACACGACAAGGATGCCCACTCTCACCACTCTTGTTCAGCATAGTATTAGAAGTCCTAGCAATGGCAATCAGAAAACAAAGAGAAATAAAAGATATCCAAATTGGCAAGGAAGAAGTCAAACTCTGTCTCTTCGCAGATGACATGATTCTTTATATGGAAAACCCAAAAGACTCCACCCTCAATCTACTAGAACTCATACAGCAATGCAGGAATGTGGTAGGATACAAAGTCAATGTCCAGAAATCAGTGGCTTTCTTATACACTAACAATGAAAATACAGAAAGGGAAATTAGAGAATCGATTCCATTTACTATAGCACCAAGAACCATAAGATACCTGGGAATAAACGTAACCAAAGAGGTAAAGGATCTGTACTCGAGGAACTACAGAACACTCATGAAAGAAATTGAAGAAGACACAAAAAGATGGAAGACCATTCTATGCTCTTGGATCGGAAGAATAAGCATTGTTAAAATGTCTATACTGCCTAGAGCAATCTGTACTTTTAATGCCATTCTGATCAAAATTCCACCGGCATTTTTCAAAGAGCTGGAGAAAATAATCCTAAAATTTGTATGGAATCAGAAGAGAACACAGATTGCTAAGGAAATGATGAAAAACAAAAATAAAACTGACGGCATCACGGCACCTGATTTCAAACTTTACTACAAAGCTGTGATCACCAAAACAGCATGGTACTGGCACAAAAACAGAAACATAGACCACTGGAATAGAGTAGAGAGCCCAGATATGGACCCTCAACCCTATGGTCAAATAATCTCTGACAAAGCAGGGAAAACATACAGTGTAAAAATGACAGTCTCTTCAATTAATGGTGTTGGAAAAATTGGAAAGCTATATGTAGAGCAATGAAACTCGACCATTCTCTTACACCGTACACAAATATAAACTTAAAATGGATTAAAGACCTCAACATGAGACAGGAATCCATCAGAATCCTAGAGGAGAACCTAGGCAGTAAACTCTTCGATATCAACCACAGCAACTTCTTTCAAGATATGTCTCCAAAGTCAAAGGAAACAAAAGAAAAAATGCACTTTTGGGACTTCATCAAGATCAAAAGCTTCTGCACAGCAAAGGCAACAGTCAACAAAACAAAGAGGCAACCCATGGAATGGGAGAAAATATTTGCAAATGACAGTACAGACAAAGTTCGATATCCAGGATCTATAAAGAACTTCTCAAACTCAACACACACAAAACAGATAATTATATCAAATAATGGGCAGAGGATTTGAACAGACACTTCTCCAATGAAGACATACAAATGGCTATCAGACACATGAAAAAATGTTCATCATCACTAGCCATCAGGGAGATTCAAATTAAAACCACATTGAGATATCACCTGACACCAGTTAGAATGTCCAAAATTAGCAAGACAGGAAACAACGTGTGTTGAAGAGGATGTGGAGAAAGAGGAACCCTCTTACACTGTTGGTGGGAATGCAAGTTGGCGCAGCCACTTTGGAGAAAAGTGTGGAGATTCCTCAAGAAATTAAAAATAGAGCTTCCTTATGACCCTGCAATTGCATTGCTGGGTATTTACCCCAAAGATGCAGATGTAGTGAAAAGAAGGTCCATCTCTACCCCAATGTTTATAGCAGCAATGGCCACGGTCGCCAAACTTTGGAAAGAACCAAGATGCCCTTCAACAGACGAATGGATAAGGAAGATGTGTTCCATATACAATATGGAGTTTTATGGCTCCATCAGAAAGAATGAATACCTAAATTTGTAGCAACATGGAAGGGACTGGCAGAGATTATGCTGAGTGAAATAATTCAAACAGAGAGAGTCAAGTATCATATGGTTTCACTTATTTGTGGAGCGTAACAAGTAATGGAGGATTAGGGAGATGGAGAGGAGATGGGTGTTGAGGGAAATTGGAAGGGGGGTGTGGATCATGAGAGACTATGGACTCTGAAAAACAATATGAGGTTTTTGAAGGGGCAGAGCGTGAGAGGTTGGGGGAGCCAGGTGGTGGGTATTAAGGAGGGCACATATTGAATGGAGCACTGGTTGTGTGCAAAAACAATGAATTCTGTTATGCTGAGCAGAAAGAAAAAACTTTTTCAAAGAAAATAATAAGAATAGGTATTATTTCTTCTTTGAATGTTTGATAGAATTCCCCAAGAAGTCCATCATGCCCTGGGTTCTTGTTTTTTTGGGGTTTTTTGATCACCATTTCAATCTAATCTATTTAGGTTGTCAGTTTCCTCCTGGTTAAGTTTTGGAAGTTTATAGGTTTCTAGGAATGCATCCTTTTCTTCTAAGTTGCTTAACTTATAGGCATATAACTGTTGATAATAATTTCCGATGATTGTTTCTATTTCTTTGGTGTTAGTCGTGATCTCTCAATGTTCATTCATAATTTTATTATTTTGGGCGCTCACCCTTTTCTTTTGGATTAGTTTGGCTAATGGTTTATCGGCCTTATTGTTTATTAAAAAACGTTTGTATTTTTATTGATGAGTTCTATTGTATCTCTAATTTCTATCTGATTGAGCTCTGCTCTGATCTTGATTACCCCCCCAATTGTGTGTGGGGTTGGCTTAATTTGTTGTTGCTTGTCCAGTTCTTTAAGGTGTAAAGAGAGCTGGTGTATTCAGGATTTTTCAATTTTTTGGAGGGAGACTGGAATGGCTATGTATTTCCCCCTTAGGACTCTCTTTGCTGTATCTCGTAGGTTTTGGACTGAAGTGTCTTCATTCTCAATGGTTTCCATGAGTTGTTTAAATTCATGATTTCCTGTATGATCCAAATATTTTTAAGTAATCTGATCTTTAGCTTCCATGTGTTTGAATTCCTTCCAAAAGTTTTCTTGTAGTTGAGTTCCAGTTTCAAAGTATTGTGGTCTCATAATATGCAGGGAATAATCTCAGTCTTTTGGTATCGGTTGAGCCCTGATTTGTGATGCAGTATGTGGTCTAAACTAGAGGACGTTCCATGTGCACTTGAGAAGAATGAGTATTCTGTTGTTTTAGGGTGGTATGTACTGTATATATCTGTGAGGTCCATCTGGTGCAATATGTCATTCAATGCTCTTATTTCTTTATTGATTTTATGCTTGGATGACCTGTCTATTATGGAAAGTGGCATGATAAGATCCCCTGCAATTAATGTATCCATATAAATTTGACTCTTTATCATGATTAAGAGTTGCCTTATGTAGTTGGGGCTCCCATATTGGGGGCATAAATATTTACAATTGCTACACCTTCTTGGTGGATAGTCCCCATAAGAATTATGTAGTATCCTTCTGTATCTCTGACTATAGTCTTTAGTTTAAAATCTAAATGATCTGATGTAAGAATAGCTACCGCAGCTTTCTTTTAAGGCCCATTAGCATGAACGATGCTTCTCCATCCCTTCACTTTCAGCCTGGATGTATCCTTGGGCTCAAAATGTATCTCTCGTAGACAACATATGGATGGGTCTTCTCATTTTATGCAATATGTCACCCTCAGCTGTTTAATGGGAGTTTTTAGGCCAATCTTGTTGAGAGTGATTATTGAGAGATACTTTTTTTTATTGACATCTTATTACCTGTGAAGTCCTTGTTTCTGTAGATTGTCTCCATAAATTTCTGTTCTATGACACTTTTGCGTTCTTTCTTCATTTATAGAAACCCCCCATAATATTTCTTGTAGTGTTGGCTTGGTGGTCACATACTCTTTTAAACCTTGTTGGTCTTGCAAGCTCTTTATTTCTCCATCCATGTTGAATGTCAGCTTTGCTGGATAAAATATTCTTTCATGCATTTTCTTCTCATTTAGTGCCCTGAATACATCTTGTCAGCTCTTTTTGTCTTGCCAGGTTTCTGTGGACAGATAAGATGTTTTTCTGTTGGACCTGCCTCTGTATGTAAGGAATATCTTCCCCTTAGTTGCTTTCAAGAGGTCATGTCTAAATAATGATTCATCTGTTTCATGATCAGTTTAACAATCAGGTGTCTCGAGGTCACTCAAGATTCTATGATCATGGCTGAAGACCTTTCTGCCTTTATAAAATGAACCTTGGTTCCATCCCCCAGATTGGGAAAATTTCCATGGAGGATATCTTCAAGTGTATCTTCTTTTCTTCTTTCTTTCTCCTCCTGGTCAGGGATTCCAATAATTCTGATGTTGGGACGTTTCAAGGCATCACTATTTCCCTAATTCTGTCTTCATGGCTTCTAAGCTATTTGTTACAGGCCTCCTCTGGATCCTTTTTCTCTAACAGTTTGTCCTCTAGGTCATTAGTTCTGTCTTCTGCCTCAGTTACCCTAGCTTTAGAGAATTTACATTATACTGGAACTCATTGAGAGCATTGTTAACTTTATCCTTGGTGATTTTAACCTCTGCCTTAATCAATTCCATTTTCTCATCAAAGGCTTTCTCCAACTAAGCCATTGCCTAGATAATTGTTACACCAAACTCCCTTTCCAACATACAGTTTATGTTCATATCCAATAGCTCTGATGGAGAGGGCACAGTCTCTGAATTTTTCCTCTGATGGGCATTCCACCTCCTAGTCATTTTGGTGAGAGATGGCTGAGGGGATGTGTAGCTGAATGTATCAACCATGATCCAGGCAGGTGTGCCCTGGAATATTTCTAAGCAATCAGGAGTTCCCATTAAAAAGAAAGTAAAAAAAAAAAAAAAAAAAAAAAAAAAAAAGACAGAAAGGAAAAAAAAAATAAAAAAAGGAGAGAAGACCCAGGCAGAATGGGCCCCATAATTAAGAATTATAAGGTATACAAACAAGAACAGACAAACAAAAAGACTGACAAAAGCAAATGACAACAAAATGAACCCAGCCAAAATGAACCCCAAGTATAAGGTTTATATAATACCAGAACAAAAAGAAATACACAGAAACAGTGACAGAAGAAAAAAGATGGGAGGGTGGTAATAAATCATCAGAGTGGGGAGAATGGTTATTTTGATTCTTCTTGGGTGAATCTTGATATCTTTGTTAAAGGACTCAAATTTCCTGAGATAAAGGGAGATTAAAACTGGTTTATATATAGGGGTATTATTGTTTGCGGAAAGAGGATTACCTTGAAGCTTATCTCTATGTGAATATTAATAAAAAATAGAAAAGTGAAAGAAAACCACAGGTATATGTATCCAAAAAGTTCAAGTTAGAAGGCTATTATTGAATTTGTTGTAATCTAACTCTCGCGGTGATGGTAAATAAGTTAAAAAAAACACACTAAAAATAATGAAAATATTGGGAAATTATTAAAAATAAAAGTTGTTGTGGGTCTGGACAAGATGGTGGGGAAGTAGGAGGAGGCACCATTTCAACCTGTACCTAAAGTGAGCTGATTACCTACCAATGAACTCTGATCACCCATGAAATCAGCCTGAGATTAGAATTATATACTTCTGGATCTCTATAGGGGGAGAAGATGCCAGTGGGCAGGTAAAGGGGAATGAGAACATTGGACTGATATTGGAAGATAAAAAATGGGGAGGGAGCCACCAGAAGCAACCCACTGAAAAGTAATACACCAATAAGAGAGTGAGCTGCAACTGAGGACCAGCATTAACTTGGAGACTGGCTGAAAGCACTCAAAAAGTGCAAAGGATCATGGGGGGAAATTGTGGAAATTGGGACGATTAGGGACAGTGGCTTAAGTCCCCTGACTCAGGACAGCCTCCCCTGGCATTGAGCCAGAGAGAGTGCTGTGAAGAAACCAGGTCTTGGTCCCTGAGCCGCCAGCATGGCTGAGAGTGTCTGTTTGGGTGGCAGCTCCAGCAAGGGTGAGGAAGCCTCTTCAGCTGACAGAACCACAGCCTTTTGTACTCTCCATGCACTGGCCCCATGATCAGAGTCTTATTTGCACCCCACATCCCCCCTGAGAGAGGTGTGTGCAGGTGCCAGCTGGCAGAACCATGGCCTTTTGCACTCTCCAGGAGCGCGCCACACTACCAGAGTCTGAGTCGTTCCCAACACACCACCCTGAGAGAGGTGTGTGCAGGTGCCAGCCAGAGCTCTCTAGGACCAGATCTGAGTCACACCCCATTCACCCATCCCCCAGAGGTCTATGCAGGCACCAGCCAGCACTCTCTAGGACTCCGAGAGTATGAGTACTCCCAACCAGGGTCAGTGGGAAAATCTCAGTGCACTATTCCTGCTTGGGACCTCTCTGGTGGTCTGGAGCTGCCCAGACAGCCATGGCTATCATGGTTTTGGGTACAAATGGGAGTTCCTGTGACCCCAGAGACTGTGACTGGGATCTTGCTCTGCCAGAGGCCAATGGGGAATTTATGTACTCTGGAGCACCCAGAGGTGAACAGACTGAGGCTTCTCTCTGAGAGGGAGCTCTGGATGCAGTTTGCTTTCCTCTAAATCTCCAAAACCATCAAAAGCTGCCAAGGGGAGAGAAAACAAAGGAACAAACAAACAAACAAAACCTCCAGAGAACAAAAGCCTGAAAAACTGGTTTCCTCAGAGCCCACCCCCTTGATGGGGGCAGTAGGACTTAACTTAAGGGACATTGCCTGAAAACCCATGCAGCAGGACCCTCCACCAGAAAGCCAACAACAACAACAACAACAACAACAAAAATAGACAAGAGGACAACAACCACTATTTCATAGATACATCTTTTATTTTTAATTCATTCCCACACTTCTGGTTCTTATATATATATATATATATATATGTATATATATATATATATATATATATATATATATATATATATATATATATATTTGTAACCTATTTTCCATCACAGTGAGATGTCCAGGACATCAAATTCCATAATAACCTTTTAACCTGAACATTTTGATACATATACCTGTGTTTTTCTTTTGCTTTTCTATTTTTAATATTTTGAATTTTAGTTTAGTTTAGTTTAGTTTAGTTTATTCTTTTTTTTAATATTCATATAGAGTTAAGCTTCAAGGTAATCCCCTTTCCCCACTCAATGCTACCCGTATAGGTAAACCAATTTTTAATCCCCCTTTATCTTAGGAAAGTTGAGTCTTTTAACAAAGATATCAAGATACATCCAGGAAGAATCAAAATAACCTTCCCCGCCCACTCTGAGAATTTATAACCATTCTCCCAACTTTTTATTCCACCAGTGTTTCTGTGTATTTGTGTTTGTCCTGGTAGTAGTATATTATATATATTTTTTTTTTCTCTTGTCATCTACCTTTGTCAGTCTTTGTTTGTCTGTTTTTCTTTGTATACTTCAGAAAACTTACCTTGGGACACATTTGGGCTGGGTCTTCTCTTTTATTTAATATTTATTTTTTTTCTGTCTCTCTTTCTCTTTTTCTTTGTTTTTATTTTTCTTTTTTCTTTCTTTTGGGTGGGGACACTTGATTGCTCAGAACCATTCCAGGGTGCACCTTGCCTGCACCATGGTTGACACATTCAGCTACACATCCGTTCAGCCACCTCTCAACAAAATGACTAGGAGGAGAAATGCCCAACAGAAGAAAAATTCAGAGACTGGGCCTTCTGCAACATAGATAATAGGTATGGATATAGACAATATTTCAGAAAGGGAATTCAGGCTAACAATTATCCAGGCAGTAGCTAAGTTGGAGAAAGCCATAGATGGCAAAGTGGAATTGATTAGGGGAGAAGTGAAAGCCACAGGGATGATGTTCACAATATTCTCAATGAGTTCCAATCTAATTTAAATTCTCTATATGCTAGAGTAACTGAGACAGAAGATAGAATTAGTGATCTGGAGGACAAACAGATAGAAAAAAAAGATCAGGAGGAAGCCTGGATCAAACAGCTTAGAAGCCATGAAAACAGAATTAGGGAAATAAAAGACACCGTGAAACGTTCCAACGTCAGGATTATTGGAATCTCTGAGGGAGAGGAGAAAGAAAGAAGACTGGAAGCTGTAGTTGAACAAATTCTCCATGAAAATGCTCCCAATCTCACGAATGTAACCAGTGTTCATGTACTAGAGGTAGAAAGGTCTACCACCAGGATCATAGAATCTAGAAAGACCTCATGACACCTGATAGTGAAATGATGATTCATAATTGGAGACAGGAGCTCTCAAAAGAAGTTAGGACAAAGAACTTCCTTACGTGCAGAGGAAAGCCCATCAGAATAATGTCAGACCAGTCCACAGAAACCTGGCAAGACATAAAAGTCTGGCAAGATATATTCAGGGCACTAAATGAGAAGAACATGCAGCCAAGAATACTTTATCCAGCAAGACTGACATTCAAAATGGATGGAGAGTTAAAGAGTTTCCAAGGCCAGCAAGTTTTAGAAGAGTATATGACCACCAAGCTGACACTGCAGGAAATATTAAGGGGTTATAAAAGAGGAAAAATCCTAAATATATCATTGAACAGAAATATATGGGGACAATCTACAAAAAGAAATACTTCAAAGGTAACACGATGTCAATAAAAACTTATCTCTCAATAATCACTCTCAATGTCAATGGCCTAAATGCACCCATAATAAAACACAGGGTTGCAGATTGGATAAAAAGACAGGACCCATTCATATTTTGACTAGAGGAGACCCATTTTGAACCTAAAGATACACCCAGACTGAAAGTTAAGGGATGGAGAAGAATCTTTTATGCCAATGGGCCCCAAAAGAAGGCTGGTGTAGTGATTCTCATGTAAGATAAATTAGATTTTAAAGTAAAGACTGTAGTCAGAGCTACAAAAGGACTCTACATAATTCTTATAGGGACTGTCCACCAAGAAGATCTAACAATTGTAAATATTGATGCCCCCAATATGGGGGCAGCCAATATCATAAGAAAACTGTTAATCAGGTTAAAGAGTCATACTGATATGAATACATTAATAGTATGAGATCTTAGCATGTTTCTCTCAATAATAAACAGATCATCCAAGTAGAAAATCAATAAAGAAACAAGAGCATTGAATTAAACATTGGACCAGATGGACCTCATAGATATATACAGAATATTCCACCCTAAAATAGGAGAATACTCATTCTTTTCGAGTATAGAACATTATGCAGAATAGACCACATTGGATCACAAATCAGGGCTCAACCGATACCAAAAGATTGAGATTATCCCCTGCATATTCTCAGATCACCATGCTTTTAAACTGGAGCTCAATTGCAAGGAAAAGTTTGGAAGGAACTCAAACACCTGGAAGCTAAAGACCACCTTGCTTAAGAATGCTTGGATCAACCAGGAGATCAAAGATGAACTTAAACAATTCATGGAAACCAATGATAATGAAGACACTTTGGTCCAAAACCTATGGGAAACAGCAAAGTCAGTTCTAAGGGGGAAATACATAGATCCAAGCCTCCCTCAAAAAAAATTGAAAAATCCAGAATACACCTGCTGTTTCTATACCTTAAAGAACTGGAGAATCAACAAAAAATTAAGCAAACTCCACACATAAGAAGGGAAATAATCAACATTAGAGCAGAGATCAATGAGATAGTAACTAGAGATACAGTAGAATGCATCAAGGAAATTAGAAGGTGTTTTTTTGAAAGAATCAATAAGATGGATAAACCATTGGCCCATGTAATACAAAAGAAAGAGAGAAGACCCAAATTAGTAAAGTTATGAATAAAAAGGGAGAAATCACAACTAACACCAAGAAAATAGAAACAATCATCAGAAATTATTATAATCAGTTATAAGCCAATAAGTTAAGCAACCTAGATGAAATGGATGCATTCCAGGAAAACTATAAACTTCCAAAATTGAGCCAGGAAGAAATTGACAACCTGATTAGACTGATATCTAGAAACAAGATTGAAGCAGTGATCAAAAACCTCCCAAAAAATAAGAGCCCAGGACCTGATGGATTCCCTGGGGAATTCTACCAAACTTTCAAAGAAGAAATAATACCTATTCTTCTGAAGCTCTTTCAAAATATAGAAGCAGAAGGAAAACATCCAGACACGTTTTTTTTTTCATTTTATTTATTTTTTCAGTGTAACAGTATTCATTCTTTTTGCACAACACCCAGTGCTCCATGCAAAACGTGCCCTCCCTATTACCCACCACCTGTTCCCCCAACCTCCCACCCCTGACCCTTGAAAACCCTCAGGTTGTTTTTCAGAGTCCATAGTCTCTTATGGTTCGCCTCTCCTCCCCAATGTCCATAGCCCGCTCCCCCTCTCCCAATCCCACCTCCCCCCAGCAACCCGCAGTTTGTTTTGTGAGATTAAGAGTCATTTATGGTTTGTCTCCCTCCCAATCCCATCTTGTTTCATTTATTCTTCTCCTATCCCCCTAACCCCCCATGTTGCTTCTCCATGTCCTCATATCAGGGAGATCATATGATAGTTGTCTTTCTCCGATTGACTTATTTCACTAAGCATGATACGCTCTAGTTCCATCCACGTCGACGAAGTTAATCTATCAAGGAGAAAGCAGACACGTTTTATGAAGCCAGCATTACCCTGATCCCCAAACCAGGCAAAGACCACACCAAAAAGGAGAATTTCAGACCAATCACACCAATGAATATGGATGCTAAGATTCTCAACAAGATCCTAGCAAACAGGATCCAGCAGCACATTAAAAAGATTATCCACCATGACCAGGTGGGATTCATCCCTGGGTTTCAAGGATTGTTCAACATTTGCAAATCAATCAATGTGATAGGACAAATCGACAGGAGAAGAGAGAAGAACCACATGGTCCTCTCAATTGATGCAGAAAAAGCATTTGACAAAATCCAGCATCCCTTCCTGATGAAAATACTTCAAAGTATAGAAATAGAGGGAACATTACTGAACTTCATAAAATCTATCTATGAAAGACCCACAGCAAATATCATCCTCAATGGGAGAAAGCTGACAGCCTTCCCGTTGAGATCAGGAGCAGGACAAGGATGCCCACTCTCATCACTCTTGTTCAACATAGTATTAGAAGTCCTAACAACAGCAATCAGACAACAAAGAGAAGTAGGAGGTATTCAAATTGGAAATGAAGCAGTCAAACTCTCTCTCTTCACATATGAAATGTGTTTTTATATGGAAAACCCAAAATACTCCACCCTCAAACTACTAAAACTCAGAGCAATTCAGGAATGTGGCAGGATACAAAGTCAATGTCCAGAAATCAGTGGCTTTCTTATAACTAACAATGGAAACAGAGAAAGAGAAATTAGAGAATCGATTCTATTTACTGTAGCACCAAGAACCATAAGATAACCTGGGAATAAACCTAACCAAACAGGTAAAGTCCTGTACTCCAAAAACTACAGAACACTCATGAAAGAAATTGAAGAATACACAAAAATATGGAAGACCATTTCATGCTCTTGGGTATGAAGGAAAAACATTGTTAAAATATCTATACTGCCTAGAGCAATCTATACTTTTAATGCCATTCTTATCAAAATTCCACTGGTAGTTTTCAAAGAGCCAGAGCAAAGAATCCTAAAATTTGGATGGAATCAGATGAGACCTCGAATTGCTAAGGAAATGTTGAAAAAGAAAAACAAAAACGGGGGCATCACTTTGCCTGGTTTCATGCTTTACTACAAAGCTGTGATCACAAAGACAGCATGGTACTGGAAGAAAAAAAAAAGACACATAGACCAGTGAAACAGACTAGAGTCCCAGATATGGACCCTCAACTTTATGGTCAAATAGTCTTCAACAAGCAGGAAAAAATATACAGTGGAAAAATGAGAGTCTCTTCAGTTAATGGTGCTGGAGAAATTGGACAGCTAAATGTAGAAAAATTAAACTTGGCCATTCTCTTATACTGTACACAAAGATAAAATCGAAATGGATTAAAGACCTCAACACGAGACAGGAATCCATCAGAATTCTAGGGGAGAACATAGGCAGCAACCTCTTCGATATCAGCCACAGCAACTTCTTTCAAGATATGTCTTGAAAGGCAAAGGAAACAAAAGCAAAATTGAACTTTTGGGACTTCATCAAGATCAAAATCTTCTGCACAGCAAAAGCAACAGTCAACAAAACAAAGAGGCAACCCACGGAATGGGAGAAGATATTTGCAAATGACAGTACAGACAAAAGGCTGATGTTCAGGATCTATAAAGAACTTCTCAAACTCAACACACACAAAACAGATAATCATGTCAAAAAATGGGCAGAAGACACAAACAGACACTTCTCCAATGAAGACATACAAATGGCTATCAGACACATGAAAAAAATGTTCATCATCACTAGCCATCAGGGAGATTCAAATTAAAACCACATTGAGATACCACCTCACACCAGTTAGAATGGTCAGAATTAGCAAGACAGGAAACAACGTGTGTTGGAGAGGATGTGGAGAAAGAGGAAGCCTCTTACACTGTTGGTGGGAATGCAAGTTGGCGCAGCCACTTTGGAGAACAGTGTGGAGATTCCTCATGAAATTAAAAATAGAGCTTCCCTATGACCCTGCAATTGCACTACTGGGTATTTACCCCAAAGGTACAGATGTAGTGAAAAGAATGTCCATCTGTACCTCAAGGTTTATAGCAGCAATGGCCATGGTCGCCCATGGAAAGAACCAAGATGCCCTTCCAAGGATAAATGGATAAGGATGATGTGGTCCATATGCACTATGGAGTATTATGCCTCCATCAGAAAGGATGAATACCCAACTTTTGTATCAGCATGGATAGGATTGGAAGAGATTATGCTGAGTGAAACAAGCCAAGCAGAGAGAGTCAATTATCATATGGTTTCATTTATTTGTCGAGCATAACAAAGAACATGGAGGACATGGGGAGATGGAGAGGAGAAAGGTGTTGAGGTAAATTGCATGGGGAGATAAACGATAAGAAACTATGGACTCTGAAAATCAATCTGAGGGTTTTGAAGGGAAAGGGATGGGAAGTTCGGTGAGCCTGGTTGTGCATATTATGGAGGGCACTTATTGCACGGAGCACTGCGTGTGGTGCATAAACAATGAATTCTGGTACACTAAAAAGTGATTTAAAAATTAAAAAAAAATTTAAAATACATATATTGGGTACTAAGAGGTGTATGATCCTATGTTCACTAATTTATTTAAATAAATCATAATCCTGAAGGAACTGATTTAAATGTAAGTCCAGTGCATTAATGATCAGGACCTTTATTTTGAGTTAAACAAGCTAAAATCACATCTACTTACAGTGCATTATAGAACATTTATCAGAGAGATAGGAAGCAATAATATTTTTTACTCATCATCGTAGATTTGAGAACTAGTTTACTATTCTTAGATCCATAAACTGAAAGTGACAAATTTTTATTTAAATAACTTTATCAATAAGCAATTACGTTTGTAATTATATCTATCAAATATATGTTCTTCTGTTTCTCTTCATCATCCACAAATATTTTTGCATGATCGCCCTCCAATTTTCTCTTGAATTTTTTTTTCTGTTTTTGCCCTCTTTTTTTTTCCCATTTTATTTATTTTTTCAGCGTAACAGTATTCATTCTTTTTGCACAACACCCAGTGCTCCATGCAAAACGTGCCCTCCCCATTACCCACCAACTGTTCCCCTAACCTCCCACCCCTGACCCTTCAAAACCCTCAGGTTGCCCCATCCTCCCACCCCTGACCCTTCAAAACCTTCAGGTTGTTTTTCAGAGTCCATAGTCTCTTATGGTTCGCCTCCCCTCCCAATGTCCATAGCCCGCTCCCCCTCTCCCAACCGCACCTCCCTCCAGCAACCCCCAGTTTGTTTTGTGAGATTAAGAGTCATTTATGGTTTGTCTCCCTCCCAATCCCATCTTGTTTCATTTACTCTTCTCCTATCCCCCTACCCCACCATGTTGCTTCTCCATGTCCTCATATCAGGGAGATCATATGATAGTTGTCTTTCTCCGATTGACTTATTTCACTAAGCATGATACGCTCTAGTTCCATCCACGTCGTCGCAAATGGCATGATTTCATTTCTTTTGATTGCTGCATAGTATTCCATTGTGTATATATACCACATCTTCTTTATCCATTCATCTGTTGATGGACATCTAGGTTCTTTCCATAGTCTGGCTATTGTAGACATTGCTGCTATAAACATTCGGGTACACGTGCCCCTTCGGATCACTATGTTTGTATCTTTAGGGTAAATACCCAGTAGTGCAATTGCTGGGTCATAGGGTAGTTCTATTTTCAACATTTTGAGGAACCTCCATGCTGTTTTCCAGAGTGGTTGCACCAGCTTGCATTCCCACCAACAGTGGAGGAGGGTTCCCCTTTCTCCGCATCCTCGCCAGCATCTGTCATTTCCTGACTTGTTAATTTTAGCCATTCTGACTGGTGTGAGGTGATATCTCATTGTGGTTTTGATTTGTATTTCCCTGATGCCGAGTGACGTGGAGCACGTTTTCATGTGTCTGTTGGCCATCTGGATGTCTTCTTTGCAGAAATGTCTGTTCATGTCCTCTACCCATTTCTTGATTGGATTGTTTGTTCTTTGGGTGTTGAGTTTGCTAAGTTCCTTATAGATTTTGGATACTAGCCCTTTATCTGATATGTCGTTTGCAAATATCTTCTCCCATTCTGTCAGTTGTCTTTTGGTTTTGTTAACTGTTTCCTTTGCTGTGCAAAAGCTTTTGATCTTGATGAAATCCCAATAGTTCATTTTTGCCCTTGCTTCCCTTGCCTTTGCCGTTGTTCCTAGGAAGATGTTGCTACGGGTGAGGTCGAAGAGGTTGCTGCCTGCATTCTCCTCAAGGATTTTGATGGATTCCTTTCTCACATTGAGGTCCTTCATCCATTTGGAATCTATTTTCATGTGTGGTGTAAGGAAGTGTTCCAATTTCATTTTTCTGCATGTGGCTGTCCAATTTTCCCAGCACCATTTATTAAAGAGGCTGTCTTTTTTCCATTGGACATTCTTTCCTGCTTTGTCGAAGATTAGTTGACCATAGGGTTGAGGGTCGATTTCTGGGCTCTCTATTCTGTTCCACTGATCTATGTGTCTGTTTTTGTGCCAGTACCATGCTGTCTTGATGATGACAGCTTTGTAATAGAGCTTGAAGTCCGGAATTGTGATGCCACCAACTTTGTCTTTGTTCTTCAATATTCCTTTGGCTATTCGAGGTCTTTTCTTGTTCCATATAAATTTTAGGATTTTTTGTTCCATTTCTTTGAAAAAAATGGATGGTATTTTGATAGGGATTGCATTAAATGTTTTTTTTTTTTTAATAATGTGCCCTTCAAGTAACATCTTTATTTGTGGCTTTTAAAGTTTTCCTTTTAATTGGAGTTAGTTGACATACAGTGTTTTACTAGTTTCAGGTGTACAATATAGTGATTCAAAAATTGTGAAAAAAAAAAAAAAACAACTCTACATCAGCCAGTGCTCAACACAAGTGCACTCCTTTATCTTCATCACCCATTTCACCTTGCTTCCTCCAATATATCTGATTATAATAAAAAATAAGTAATTTTGATAGTAAAAACTGGCCTATGTCCAAGTATTAGGAAATATTTCTAGAATATCAAAGGACAAATTTATTTTCAGTGAGGAGAACCCTTAATTCTGTAGTGTTTGGAGATTACTTAAGGAAAATATGACAAAAAGAGATATAATCACAAAACTGATATCTGTCCTTCAAAAAACAGTGTGAGAATCTTCAAATGTTCATTTCTTTAGCTTCAAATCTGTCTCTGATCTAAGTTGACTAAGTTTTTTGTTATTTGTTTGTTTACAGCATAACAGTGTTCATTGTTTTGGCATCACACCTAGTGCTCCATGAAGTAAGTGCCCTCCCTATGGTAATTACCCACCACCTGGTTTCTCACCCTCCCACTCCCCCGCCCCTTCAAAACCCTCTGGTTGTTTTTCAGAGTCCATAGTCTCTCATGGTTCATCTCCCCTTCCAGTTTCCCTCAACTCCCTCTCCTCTCCATCTCCCCATGTCCTCCATATTATTTGTTATGCTCCACAAATAAGTGAGACCATATGATACTTGACTCTCTCTGCTTGACTTATTTCACTCAGCATAATTTCTTCCAGTCCCGTCCATGTTGCTACAAAAGTTGGGTATTCATCCTTTCTGATGGAGGCATAATACTCGATTGTGTATATGGACCACATCTTCCTTATCCATTCATCTGTTGAAGGGTATCTTGGTTCTTTCCACAGTTTGGCGACCATGGTCATTGTTGCAATAAACATTGGGGTACAGATGGCCCTTCTTTTCACTACATCTGTATTTTTTGGGTAAATACCCAGCAGTGCAATTGCAGGATCATAGGGAAGCTCTATTCTTAATTTCTTCAGGAATAGCCACACTGTTCTCCAAAGTGACTGCATTAACCTGCATTCCCATCAACAGTGTAAGAGGGTTCCCCTTTCTCCACATCTTCTCCAACACACGTTGTTTCCTGTCTTGCTAATTTTGGCCATTCTAACTGGTGTCAGGTGGTATCTCAATGTGGTTTTAATTTGAATCTCCCTGATGGCCAGTGATGATGAACACTTTTTCATGTGTCTGATAGCCATTTGTATGTCTTCATTGGAAAACTGTCTGTTCATATCTTCTGCCCATTTTTTGATATGATTATCTGTTTTGTGTGTGTTGAGTTTGAGAAGTTCTTTATAGATCCTGGATATCAACCTTTTGTCTGTACTATCATTTGCAAATATCTTCTCCCATTCCGTGGGTTGCCTCTTTGTTTTGTTGACTGTTTCCTTTGCTGTGCAGAAGCTTTTGATCTTGATGAAGTCCCAAAAGTTCATTTTCGCTTTTCTTTCCTTGGCCTTTCGAGACATATCTTGAAAGAAGCTGCTGTGGCTGATATCAAAGAGGTTACTGCCTATGTTCTCCTCTAGGATTCTGATAGATTCCTGTCGCATGTTGAGGTCTTTAATCCATTTCGAGTTTATCTTTGTGTACGGTGTAAGAGAATGATCGAGTTTCATTCTTCTACATATCGCTGTCCAGTTTTTCCAGCACCATTTATTGAAGAGACTGTCTTTTTTCCATTGAATATTTTTTCCTGTTTTGTCGAAGATTATTTCACCATAGAGTTGAGGGTCCATATCTGGGCTCTCCACTCTGTTCCACTGGTCTGTGTGTCTGTTTTTATGCCAGTACCACGCTGTCTTGGTGATCACAGCTTTGTAGTAAAGCTTGAAATCGGGTAACGTGATGCCGCCAGTTTTGTATTCGTTTTTCAACATTTCCTTAGCAATTCGGGGTCTCTTCTGATTCCATACAAATTTTAGGATTATTTGCTTAAGCTCTTTGAAAAATACCGGTGGAATTTTGATCGGAATGGCATTAAAAGTATAGATTGCTCTAGACAGTATAGACATTTTAACAATGTTTATTCTTCCAATCCAAGAGCATGGAATGGTCTTCCATCTTTTTGTGTCTTCTTCAGTTTCTTTCATGAGTGTTCTGTAGTTCCTCGAGTACAGGTCCTTTACCTCTTTGGTTAGGTTTATTCCCAGGTATCTTATGGTTCTTGGTGCTATAGTAAATGGAATCGATTCTCTAATTTCCCTTTCTTTATTTTCATTGTTCGTGTATAAGAAAGCCACTGATTTCTGTACATTGACTTTGTATCCTGTCACATTACTGAATTGCTGTATGAGTTCTAGTAGTTTGGGGGTGGAATCTCTTAAAAAAAACATCAAGATACATTCAGGAAGAATCAAGATAAACTTCCTCAACCACACTGAGAATTTATAACCACTCTCCCAATTTTTCCTTCTGTCAGTGTTTCTGTGATTTTGTGTTTGTCCTGATAATATATAAATCTTATACTTGCGGTTCTTTCTGATGAGGTTCTTCCCTTTTTTTTGCTTATATATATATATATATATATATATATATATATATATATATTTCTCTTGTCATATACTTTTATCAGTCTTTTTGTTTGTCTGTTTTGTTTGTATACTTCATAAATCTTACCTTGTGGCCTATTTGGGCTGAGCCTTCTCTTTTATCTTCCCCTATTTTCCTGTCTCCCTCTCTCTCTCTCTCTCTCTCTCCTTTTTTCTTTTCCCTTTTTTTCTTTCATATTCTCTATTTCTATTTCTTTTCTTTTCTCCCTCATTTGGGTGGAGAACCCTGATTGCATGGAAGCGTTCCAAGGTGTACCTTGACTGCACCACAACCAATACATCCAGCTGCATCTGTTCAGTCATCTCTTACGAAAATGACTAGGAGGAGGAATACCCAACAGAAGAAAAATACAGAGGATGGGCCTTCTGCAACAGAGCTAATGGCTATCGACATAGACAATATGTCAGAAAAGGAATTCAGACTAACAATTATCCAGGCAATAGCTAGGTTGGAGAAAGCCATGGATGACCAAACAGAATTGATTAGGGAAGAACTGAAAGCCACCAGGGATGATGTTCACAGTGTTAGGGCAGAACTGAAAGCCACCAGGGATGATGTTCAAAATGCTCTCAATGAGTTCCAATCTAATCTAAATTCTATAAAAGCTAGGGTAACTGAGACAGAAGATAGAATTACCGATCTGGAGGACAAACAGATAGAGAGAAAGGATCAGGAGGAAGCCTGGAAAAAAGAGCTCAGAAGCCACGAAACAGAATCAGGGAAATAAACGATGCCATGAAACGTTCCAACGTCAGAATTATTGGAATCCCTGAAGGGGAGGAAAAAGAAAGAAGTCTAGAAGATATAGTGGAAGAAGTTGTCTATGAAAATTTTAACAATCTCACGAATGGAAACAACGTTCATGTACTAGAGGTAGAGAGATTTCCTCCCAAGATTTTAGATTCTCGAAAGTCCTCACAACACCTTATAGTTAAAATGAGAATTATGTTTCACGACAGACCCTCTTAAAAGCAGCTAGGACAAAGAAGCTCCTTACATACAGAGGAAATCCCATTAGAATAACGTCAGACCTTTCCACAGAGACCTGGCAAGGCGGGAAGGGGTGGCAAAATATATTCAGAGTACTAAATGAGAATAACATGCAACCAAGAATTCTCTATCCAGCAAGACTGACATTTAAAATATATGGGGAGATAAAGAGTTTCCAAGACCAGCAAGGCTTAAAAGACTATGCAACCACCAAGCTGACACTGCAGGAAATATTAAGGGGGGTCCTATAAAAGAGAAAAAATCCTAAGAATATCACTGGACAGAAATATAGAAACAATCTACAGGCAGAAAGACTTCAAAGGTAACACGATGTCAATAAAAACCTATCTCTCAATAATTACTCTCAATGTGAATGGCCTAAATGCACCCATAAAACGACACAGGTTTGCAGATTGGATAATCTGACAGGACCCATCCATATGTTGTCTACAAGAGACCCATTTTGAACCTAAGGATACACCCAGACTGAAAGTGAAGGGATGGAGAAGCATCTTTCATGCCAATGGGCCTCCAAAGAAGGCCGGGGTAGCGATTCTCATATCTGGTAAATTAGATTGTAAACTAAAGACTGTAGTCAGAGATACAGAAGGAGGCTACATAATTCTTAAAGGGACTATCCGCCAAGATGATCTAACAATTGTGAATATCTATGTCCCCAATATGGGAGCACCCAATTACATAAGAAAACTATTAATCAAGATAAAGAGTCATATTGATATGAATACAATAATAGTAGGAGATCTTAATACGCCTCTCTCAGAAATAGACAGATCATCAAAGCGGAAAATTAATAAAGAAATGAGAGCATTGAATGAAACATTGGACCAGCTGGACGTCATAGACATATACAGAACATTCCACTCTAAAAGAACAGAATACTCATTCTTCTCAAGTGCACATGGAACCTTCTCCAGAATAGACCACATCCTGGGTCACAAAGCAGGACTCAACCGATACCAAAAGACTGACATTATTCCCTGCATATTCTCAGATCACAATGCTTTGAAACTGGAACTCAATCACAAGGAAAAGTTCAGAAGGAACACAAACACCTGGAAGCTAAAGGCCACCTTGCTTAAGAATGCTTGGATCAACCAGGAGATCAAAGATGAACTTAAACAATTCATGGAAACCAATGAGAATGAAGACACTTTGGTCCAAAACCTATGGGATACAGCAAAGGCGGTTCTAAGGGGGAAATACATAGCCATCCAAGCCTCCCTCCAAAAAATTGAAAAATCCAGAATACACCAGCTGTCTCTACACCTTAAAGAATTGGAGAATCAACAAAAAATCAAACCAACTCCACACGCAAGAAGGGAAATAATCAAGATTAGAGCAGAGATCAATGAGGTAGAAACCAGAGATACAGTAGAATGTATCAATGAAACTAGAAGCTGGTTTTTTGAAAGAATCAATAAGATTGATAAACCATTGGCCACACTAATCCAAAATAAAAGAGAGAAAGCCCAAATTAATAAAATTATGAATGAAAAGGGAGAGATCACAACTAACACCAAGGAAATAGAAACAATCATCAGAAATTATTACCAACAGTTATATGCCAATAAGCTAAGCAACCTAGATGAAATGGATGCATTCCTGGAAAACTACAAGCTCCCAAAATTGAACCAGGAAGAAATTGACAACATCAATAGACTGATATCTAGTAACGAGATTGAAGCAGTGATCAAACCCCCCCCCCAAAAAAAAGAGCCTAGGACCTGATGGATTCCCTGGGGAATTCTACCAAACTTTCAAAGAAGAAATAACCCCAATTATTCCGAAGCTCTTCCAAAAAATTGAAGCAGAAGGAAAACTTCCAGACTCTTTTTATGAAGCCAGCATTACCCTGATCCCCAAACCAGGCAAAGACCCTATCAAAAAGGAGAATTCCAGACCAATATCACTGATGAATATGGATGCAAAGATTCTCAACAAGATCCTAGCAAACAGGATCCAGCAGCACATTAAAAAGATTATCCACCATGACCAGGTGGGATTCATCCCTGGGTTTCAAGGATTGTTCAACATTTGCAAATCAATCAATGTGATAGGACAAATCGACAGGAGAAGAGAGAAGAACCACATGGTCCTCTCAATTGATGCAGAAAAAGCATTTGACAAAATCCAGCATCTGTTCCTGATGAATACGCTTCAAAGTATAGGGATAGAGGGAACATTCCTGAACTTCACAAAATCTATCTATGAAAGACCCACAGCAAATATCATCCTCAATGGGAAAAAGCTTGCAGCCTTCCCATTGAGATCAGGAACTCGACAAGGATGCCCACTCTCACCACTCTTGTTCAACATAGTATTAGAAGTCCTAGCAACGGCAATCAGACAACAAAGAGAAATAAAAGGTATCCAAATTGGCAAGGAAGAAGTCAAACTCTGTCTCTTCGCAGATGACATGATTCTTTATATGGAATAATTTTTCTTTTTTTAAGATTTATGTGAGAGAGAGTTAGAGAGAGAGTAACTGGGGTAAGTGACAGAGGGAGAGAGAGAGAATCTCAAGAAAACCTCCAACTGAGTGTGGAGCCTGATATGGGGCTGGATCCCATGACCCTGAGATCGTGGCCTGAGCCAAAACTGAGGCTTGGGTACTTAACCGACCAATCTACAACCTGTTTAGCAGATTAATCTACTAATCTAATAACCAAGCCACTCAGGTGCCCCAAAGTTGAATAAGCTTTAATAGTGTTCATCAATTCATTGTTGTTGTTTTTTTAATTTTCTTTTGATATCTTGTGAGAAAATATTTAAAGTGTATTATGTAACAAGAAGAGTAAATTACGTAGGATGGTTATATGAAAATCAAATTTCAAGTGGTGCTTGTGGTATAAAAATGGAGGTGTGTCATTAGGGATCCATACATTGGTCCATGTGGTCTCTGTGCTTATAGTGGTTCATGTGAACTGAGGAAGCATGTATTGCTCTCTCCAGATAGGAGTACAGGAACATATTGGGTGCTTTATTTAATCAAAGATTTATTCCTAACTTTCTAGTTTGACACATGATAGCACTTAAGTTTGTGGGTGATTTTTAAGAATTCAACTAATCAATACAGGTAAGAGACATACAGTCTTACCTAATATGCTATAAGCAATCAGTAAGTATCTATTTTCCCTAATTCTGCAAGTACATAAAGTAAAAATTGGGCCTTCTGAAGAAGAGCTATCCTCTTGCAGAGAAATTGTCAACGGTGAGTTTATTAAAAGGTATTCAGGTGATAATGAAATAAAAATTATGTTTAAGGAAGTGTTTTACCAAACTGCTTTTTTTTAGATTTTATTTATTTATTTGGCAGAGAGAGAGAGAGAGATATCACAAGCAGACATAGAGGCAGGCAGAGGTGAAGAGAGAAGCAGGCTCCCCGCTGAGCAGAGAGCCCAATGCGGGACTCGATCCCAGGACTCTGAGATCATGACCTGAGCCGAAGGCAGCAGCTGAACCCACTGAGCCACCCAGGCATCCCCCAATCTTTGCTTTTTATAGTATGATTTATTGATCTTGTTCTTTATGTTTAGTGTGTTTTTCTCATATTTAAGAGTGTTTTCTTTCCTCCCAGGTAATGAAAATATTTTCCTAAACTATTTTCTTGATATTTCCTAAACTATGTTTTCTTGTTTTACATTTAACATTTAAATCTATAACCATATAGATTTATAATTATTTTAATAATTGTACATAATTATTAATATTTATATATTTTATAATTATATATATTATATAAATTTATATATATTATATAATTTTATGATTATATATTTTATATATTAATAATTATATATGATTGTATATGAATTAATAATTTTTAATTATTAATAATTACTTATAATTACTTTTAATTTACAAAGGACCAGAAGAACGATCACATTTTTTTTTTTAACCTCTGAATGTGCAGCTGATTCAATAGCTTTACTGAGCAGTTTTTCCTCCATTGACCTAAATGGGCACCTTTGTCATAAATTATCTAGTACAAATCTCTATCTGGACTTCCTAGTTTATTGCATTGGTCTGTGCTTGAACTGCCCAAACTTGCATATGTATACACACTGATGGGGTTTAATTGAAATTATACTAACTTTATCTGTATAGAAATAAAATTCTATAATATAAGAATTATATATACAACTGTCTTTTTTAAATTTATTTGCTTACATTCATTTTTTTTCTCTGATACTATCACTTAAGCTTCTCAGTTTCTTGCAAAGAATAGTTTATCTGCATATCATTTCTGCTATAAGATTTGCAATTTTACTTTATTTATTTTTTATTTTTTAAAGTCAAAGAACATCTTTTTGTAAGATTTTATTTATTATTTGACTGACAGAGATCACAGGTAGAGAGGCAGACAGACGGAGAGGGGGAAGCAGGCTTCCTGAGGAGGCAGAGAGCCAGCTGCTGGTCTCAATCCCAGGACTCTGAGATCACGACCTGAACCAAAGGCAGAGGCTTAACCCACTGAGCCACCAAAGCACCCCATAATTTTATTTTAATGTCTACACTTCCATATGTTTTATTTAGCTGTAAGTTAAATTTTCCCCATAATATAGTTTATCATTTAATAATTCCACTCTTAGTTAATACCCATCAGAAATACATGTATGTATATTCCAGAAGGCAATTACTAGAATGTTCACACCAGTAATATTCACAAAAGCCCCAACCAGTCACAACCTAAATATCCATTGCAAAAAGAATGCATAAATATCATGTATGTAGTTATATAACAGCATATCAAATAGCAATAAAATTCAATTAACTACTTCTAAACAAAACCTCATGGATGATTCTCAGGAAAATAATATTACATGAAAGCAGTCAGATACAGAGAATTACATAAATATGAATCCACATATTCAATTGCAAAAGTGTGTACAAATTATCAGCCTGTTACAAAGTAAATATAGTGGTGTTTTTGAAAGGAAAAAATGCTAAAGAATGGAAAGGACAGTGGACATCCACATGTGCTTTTATTATGCTACCATTTCCATGTAACGGTTCTTAATTTATGATCATCTATCATAATTTGTGAGCTTATTGTATTTTAATCACCATTTTCTACATAAAACTATGGAAATCATCTATCAAATAATTGTTTCCTTAAAATATATTATTAAAGTGCACACATTATATTTTTCTTTCATATACATTGCAAACCTTATTTGAATGTACAGGTGAAAAACAGGTAAATGCCAGAAAATACTACAAAATTTTAATTACATCAGTAAGAAATCAAGAACAGAAGATGGTTAAAAGGATACAAAGCTCCCTTTTTCTCAAAACACACTTAGATACCAGCCACATCCACACAACTAACTCAGAAATGAGTTGCATGTAGGCAGAACAGACTGTCCACAATTAATCCTAAAGTAGATTAAGTAGTAACTTTAAAAAAGAAAGGTAGAAGGGACAGAAATATAGTCAGGAAACAAACTCCCAACAAGACTTAACCCAAATGGGAGGAACAAAATAAGCATGGAGAAGGAAGAAAAGCTGATCTCACTCCAGGTATCACAGGCACAGGGAACATAGGAAAAAAAACTGAAACATCTCCTTCTGGCAAACAGGAGGAATTGAACTGTAGGGTACTATATAGAATCTCTTTATAAGTCAAGTACTTTCAAGATCAGGAAACATAACATACTTTCCTAATACATAAAATCAAATAAGGAGTGTGAGATAAAATGAGGAGAGAGAGGAATGTGTCACAAAGAAAAAGAACAGGACAAAACTACACCAAATGAAAGAGATATAAACAATATGACAATTAAAAAATTCAAAGTAATGGTCATTAAGATACTGGATTTGAGAGAAGAGTGGACCATCTCAGTGAGAAATTCAACAAAAAGAAAAATAAATTTAATAAATCAGAGATAAAGAATTCAATATGAGAAATTATATATACAATATAGGGGATAAAAATAGACTAAGGGAGGCAGAAAAATGGGTGAATGAGCTGGAAGACAGAGTAATGGAAACAACCAACCTGAACAGAAATAAAAAAAGAATAAGCGGGAGGAGTCAAGATGGCGGAGAAGTAGCAGCCTGAGACTACATCAGGTAGCAGGAGATCAGCTCGATAGCTTATCTAAACATTGCAAACACCTACAAATCCAACGGGAGAGCGAAGAGAAGAAGAACAGCAACTCTAGAAACAGAAAATCAACCACTTTCTGAAAGGTAGGACTGGCGGAGAAGTGAATCTAAAACGACGGGAAGATAGACCGCGGGGGGAGGGGCCGGCTCCCGGCAAGCGGCGGAGGAACGGAGCACAAAATCAGGACTTTTAAAAGTCTGTTCCACTGAGGGACATTGCTCCAGGGGCTAAACCGGGGTGAAGCCCACGCGGGGCCAGCGTGGCCCCAGGCCCCGCAGGGTCACAGAAGGATCGGGGGTGTCGGAGTGTCGGAGAGCTCGCAGCTATTAGAACGGAGAAGCCGGCTGCCAAGACAGAGCCGAGGACTGAACTCTCAGCTCGGGGTTACCTTGAACTGGTCGCGGGCTGGGTGAGCTCCGAGCGCGGCTGGAGGCTGGGGATACGGGAGTGATTGGGTGCTGTCCTCTGGGGGCGCACTGAGGAGTGGGGCCCCAGGCTCTCGGCTCCTCCGGGCCGGAGACTAGGAGGCCGCCATTTTCATTCCCGTCCTCCGGAACTCTACGGAAAGCGTTCAGGGAACAGAAGCTCCCAAAAGCGAACCCGAGCCGATTACTTCGTCTGGCCGCCGGTAAGGGCGGTGTAATCCCGCCTCGGGCAAAGACACTTGAGAGTCACTACAACAGGCCCCTCCCCCAGAAGATCAACAAAATATCCAGCCAGAACGAATTTCATCTATCAAGGAGAAAGCAGATTCAATTCCTAAGACAGCAGAGCAATTCCAGAGGAGGAGAAAGCAAAGCAGGGAACTCATGGCTTTCTCCCCATGATTCTTTAGTCTTGCGGCTACTTCAATTTTTTTTTCTTTTTTCAATTTTTTTTTCTTTTTTCAATTTTTTTTTCTTTTTTCTTTTTTCTTCTTCTGCTAAATTTTTTAAAACTTTTACCCTTTTCTTTTTTAACATTTTTTGACTAGTTCATCTAAATATATATACTTTTTCTTTCTTTTTTGTATTTTTTTATTTGTTTTATTTTTTAAATTTTTTTTCTTTCTTTTTTTTTTTTCTTTTTTTTTCAGAAGCTGTTTTATCCCCTTTCTCCCCCCCACAATTTGGGGTCTCTTCTCATTTGGTTACAGCGCATTTTTCCGGGGTCTTTGCCACCCTTTTAGTAGTTTATTTGCTCCTTCATATCCTCTTATATGGACAAAATGACAAGGCCGAAAAAATCACAACAAACAAAAGAACAAGAGACAGTACCGAAGGCTAGGGACCTAATCAACACAGACATGGGTAATATGTCAGATCAAGAGTTCAAAATGACGATTCTGAACATTCTAGCCGGGCTCGAAAAAGGCATGGAAGATATTAGAGAAACCCTCTCTGGAGATATTAAAGCCCTTTCTGGAGAAATTAAAGAACTAAAATCTAACCAAGTTGAAATCAAAAAAGCTATTAATGAGGTGCAATCAAAAATGGAGGCTCTCACTGCTAGGATCAATGAGGCAGAAGAAAGAATTAGTGATATAGAAGACCAAATGACAGAGAATAAGGAAGCCGAGCAAAAGAGGGACAAACAGCTACTGGACCATGAGGGGAGAATTCGAGAGATAAGTGACACCATAAGACGAAACAACATTAGAATAATTGGGATTCCAGAAGAAGAAGAAACAGAGAGGGGAGCAGAAGGTCTATTGGAGAGAATCATTGGAGAGAATTTCCCTAATATGGCAAAGGGAACAAGCATCAAAATCCAGGAGATGCAGAGAACCCCCCTCAAAGTCAACAAGAAGAGGTCCACACCCCGTCACCTAATAGTAAAATTGACAAGTCTTAGTGACAAAGAGAAAATCCTGAAAGCAGCCCGAGAAAAGAAGTCTGTAATATACAATGGTAAAAATATTAGATTGGCGGCAGACTTATCCACAGAGACCTGGCAGGCCAGAAAGAGCTGGCATGATATATTCAGAGCACTCAACGAGAAAAACATGCAGCCAAGAATACTCTATCCAGCTAGGCTATCATTGAAAATAGAAGGAGAGATAAAAAGCTTCCAGGACAAACAAAAACTGAAAGAATTTGCAAACACCAAACCAGCTCTCCAGGAAATATTGAAAGGGGTCCTCTAAGCAAAGAGAGAGCCTAAAAGTAGTAGATCAGAAAGGTACAGAGACAATATACAGTAACAGTCACCTTACAGGCTAATAATGGCACTAAATTCATATCTCTCAATAGTTACCCTGAATGTTAATGGGCTAAATGCCCCAATCAAAAGACACACGGTATCAGAATGGATAAAAAAACAAAACCCATCAGTATGTTGCCTACAAGAAACTCATTTTAGACGCGAAGACACCTCCAGATTGAAAGTGAGGGGGTGGAAAACAATTTACCATGCTAATGGGCATCAGAAGAAAGCTGGGGTGGCAATCCTTATATCAGGTCAATTAGATTTTAAGCCAAAGACTATAATAAGAGATGAGGAAGGACACTATATCCTACTCAAAGGATCTGTCCAACAAGAAGATCTAACCATTTTAAATATCTATGCCCCTAACGTGGGAGCAGCCAACTATATCAACCAATTAATAACAAAATCAAAGAAACACATCAATAATAATACAATAATAGTAGGGGACTTGAACACTCCCCTCACTGAAATGGACAGATCATCCAAGCAAAAGATCAACAAGGAAATAAAGGCCTTAAATGACACACTGGACCAGATGGACATCACAGATATATTCAGAACATTTCATCCCAAAGCAACAGAATACACATTCTTCTCTAGTGCACATGGAACCTTCTCCAGAATAGATCACATCCTGGGTCACAAATCAGGTCTCAACCGGTATCAAAAGATTAGGATCATTCCCTGCATATTTTCAGACCACAATGCTCTGAAGCTAGAACTCAATCACAAGAGGAAAGCTGGAAAGAACCCAAATACATGGAGACTAAACAGCATCCTTCTAAAGAATGAATGGGTTAACCAGGAAATTAAAGAAGAATTGAAAAAATTCATGGAAACAAATGATAATGAAAACACAACAGTTCAAAATCTGTGGGACACAGCAAAGGCAGTCCTGAGAGGAAAATATATAGCGGTACAAGCCTTTCTCAAGAAACAAGAAAGGTCTCAAGTACACAACCTAACCCTACATGTAAAGGAGCTGGAGAAAGAACAAGAAAGAAACCCTAAACCCAGCAGGAGAAGAGAAATCATAAAGATCAGAGCAGAAATCAATGAAATAGAAACCAAAAAAACAATAGAAAAAATCAATGAAACTAGGAGCTGGTTCTTTGAAAGAATCAATAAGATTGATAAACCCCTGGCCAGACTCATCAAAAAGAAAAGAGAAAGGACCCAAATCAATAAAATCATGAATGAAAGAGGAGAGATCACAACTAACACCAACGAAATACAGACAATTATAAGAACATACTATGAGCAACTCTACGCCAACAAATTGGACAATCTGGAAGAAATGGATGCATTCCTAGAGACATATAAACTACCACAACTGAACCAGGAAGAAATAGAAAACCTGAACAGGCCCATAACCAGTAAGGAGATTGAAACAGTCATCAAAAATCTCCAAACAAACAAAAGCCCAGGGCCAGACGGCTTCCCAGGGGAATTCTACCAAACATTTAAAGAAGAACTCATTCCTATTCTCCTGAAACTGTTCCAAAAAATAGAAATGGAAGGAAAACTTCCAACCTCATTTTATGAGGCCAGCATCACCTTGATCCCAAAACCAGACAAGGATCCCACCAAAAAAGAGAACTACAGACCAATATCCTTGATGAACATAGACGCAAAAATTCTCGCCAAAATACTAGCCAATAGGATTCAACAGTACATTAAAAGGATTATTCACCACGATCAAGTGGGATTTATTCCAGGGCTGCAGGGTTGGTTCAACATCCGCAAATCAATCAATGTGATAGAACACATTAATAAAAGAAAGAACAAGAACCATATGATACTCTCAATAGATGCTGAAAAAGCATTTGACAAAGTACAGCATCCCTTCCTGATCAAAACTCTTCAAAGTGTGGGGATAGAGGGCACATACCTCAATATTATCAAAGCCATCTATGAAAAACCCACCGCAAATATCATTCTCAATGGAGAAAAACTGAAAGCTTTTCCGTTAAGGTCAGGAACACGGCAGGGATGTCCATTATCACCACTGCTATTCAACATAGTACTAGACGTCCTAGCCTCAGCAATCAGACAACAAAAAGAAATTAAAGGCATCCAAATTGGTAAAGAAGAAGTCAAACTATCACTCTTCGCAGATGATATGATACTATATGTGGAAAACCCAAAAGACTCCACTCCAAAACTGCTAGAACTTGTTCAGGAATTCAGTAAAGTGTCAGGATATAAAATCAATGCACAGAAATCAGTTGCATTTCTGTACACCAACAACAAGACTGAAGAAAGAGAAATTCAGGAGTCAATCCCATTTACAATTGTACCCAAAACTATAAGATACCTAGGAATAAACCTAACCAAAGAGACTAAGAATCTATACACAGAAAATTATAAAGTACTCATGAAAGAAATTGAGGAAGACACAAAAAAATGGAAAAATGTTCCATGCTCCTGGATTGGAAGAATAAATATTGTGAAAATGTCTATGCTACCTAAAGCAATCTACACATTTAATGCAATCCCTATCAAAATACCATCCATTTTTTTCAAAGAAATGGAACAAATAATCCTAAAATTTATATGGAACCAGAAAAGACCTCGAATAGCCAAAGGAATATTGAAGAACAAAGCCAAAGTTGGTGGCATTACAATTCCGGACTTCAAGCTCTATTACAAAGCTGTCATCATCAAGACAGCATGGTACTGGCACAAAAACAGACACATAGATCAGTGGAACAGAATAGAGAGCCCAGAAATCGACCCTCAACTCTATGGTCAACTAATCTTCGACAAAGCAGGAAAGAATGTCCAATGGAAAAAAGACAGCCTCTTCAATAAATGGTGCTGGGAAAATTGGACAGCCACATGCAGAAAAATGAAATTGGACCACTTCCTTACACCACACACAAAAATAGACTCCAAATGGATGAAGGACCTCAATGTGAGAAAGGAATCCATCAAAATCCTTGAGGAGAATGCAGCAAGAATGAGGAAGAGCAGCAACCTCTTCGACCTCAGCTGTAGCAACATCTTCCTAGGAACAACGGCAAAGGCAAGGGAAGCAAGGGCAAAAATGAACTGTTGGGATTTCATCAAGATCAAAAGCTTTTGCACAGCAAAGGAAACAGTTAACAAAACCAAAAGACAACTGACAGAATGGGAGAAGATATTTGCAAACGACATATCAGATAAAGGGCTAGTATCCAAAATCTATAAGGAACTTAGCAAACTCAACACCCAAAGAACAAACAATCCAATCAAGAAATGGGCAGAGGACATGAACAGACATTTCTGCAAAGAAGACATCCAGATGGCCAACAGACACATGAAAACGTGCTCCACGTCACTCGCCATCAGGGAAATACAAATCAAAACCACAATGAGATATCACCTCACACCAGTCAGAATGGCTAAAATGAACAAGTCAGGAAATGACAGATGCTGGAGAGGATGTGGAGAAAGGGGAACCCTCCTCCACTGTTGGTGGGAATGCAAGCTGGTGCAACCACTCTGGAAAACAGCATGGAGGTTCCTCAAAATGTTGAAAATAGAACTACCCTATGACCCAGCAATTGCACTACTGGGTATTTACCCTAAAGATACAAACATAGTGATCCGAAGGGGCACGTGTACCCGAATGTTTATAGCAGCAATGTCTACAATAGCCAGACTATGGAAAGAACCTAGATGTCCATCAACAGATGAATGGATAAAGAAGATGTGGTATATATACACAATGGAATACTATGCAGCCATCAAAAGAAATGAAATCTTGCCATTTGCGACGACGTGGATGGAACTAGAGCGTATCATGCTTAGTGAAATAAGTCAATCGGAGAAAGACAACTATCATATGATCTCCCTGATATGAGGACATGGAGAAGCAACATGGGGGGTTAGGGGGAGAGGAGAAGAATAAATGAAACAAGATGGGATTGGGAGGGAGACAAACCATAAATGACTCTTAATCTCACAAAACAAACTGGGGGTTGCTGCGGGGAGGTGGGATTGGGGGAGGGGGAGCGGGCTATGGACATTGGGGAGGGGAAGCAAACCATAAGAGACTATGGACTCTGAAAAACAACCTGAGGGTTTTGAAGGGTCAGGGGTGGGAGGTTGGGGCAACCTGAGGGTTTTGAAGGGTCAGGGGTGGGAGGTTGGGGGAACAGGTGGTGGGTAATGGGGAGGGCACGTTTTGCATGGAGCACTGGGTGTTGTGCAAAAGAATGAATACTGTTACGCTGAAAAAATAAATAAAATGAGAAAAAAAAAGAATAAGCAATTATGATTGGTTAAAGAAATTCAACAACATCATCAATTGCAATCACATTTACATTAAAAGGATCTCAGAGGGAGAAAAGGGAGCAAAAATGGTAAATAATAGTTGAATTTTCCTAATCTTGGAAAGTAAACAAATATCAAGATTCAGAAGGCTGAAAGCTCACACAAAATCAATGCAAAGAGGTCCACAGTAAGACACATTACAATTAAAAATGTCAAAAAAGAGGGGCGCCTGGGTGGCTCAGTGGGTTAAAGCCTCTGCCTTCGCCTCAGGTCATGATCCCAGGGTCCTGGGATCGAGTCCTGCATTGGGCTCTCTGCTCGGCAGGGAGCCTGCCTCCCCTTCTCTCTGTGCCTGCCTCTCTGCCTACTTGTGATTTCTGTCTGTCAAATAAATAAAATCTTAAAAAAAGATAAACTTGAAATGGATAAAAGACATCAATGTGAGACAGGAATCCATCAGAATCCTAGAGGAGAATATAGGCAATAACCTCTTCGATAACAGCCTCAGCAACTTCTTTCAAGATATGTCTCCAAAGGCAAAGGAAACAAAGTGAAAATGAGCTTTTGGGACTTCATCAAGATCAAAATCTTCTGCACAGCAAAGGAAACCTTCAACAAAACAGAGGCAACCCACGGAATGGGAGAAGATATTTGCAAATGACAGTATAGACAAAAGAATGATATCCAGAATCTACAAATAAATTCGTAAATTCAACACACACAAAACAGATATTCATGTCAAAAAATGGGCAGAAGATATGAACAGACACTTCTCCAATGAAGACATACAAATGGCTATCAGACACATGAAAAAATGTTCATCATCACTAGCCATCAGGGAGATTCAAATTAAAACCACATTGAGATATCACCTGACACCGGTTAGAATGGACAAAATTAGCAAGACAGGAAACAACATGTGTTAGAGAGGTTGTGGAGAAAGGGGAACACTCTTACACTGTTGGTGGGAATGCAAATTGCTGCATCCACTCTGGAGAACAGTGTGGAGATTCCTCAAGAAACTACAAATTCCTCAAGAAACTTCCCTATGACCCTACAATTGCACTGCTGGGTATTTACCCCAAAGATACAGATGTAGTGAAAAGAAGAGCCGTCTGTACCCCAGTGTTTATAGCAGCAATGGCCACGGTCGCCAAACTGTGGAAAGAACCAAGTTGCAACTCTGAGTTAATTGCACGCCAAGCCCCTTATGCTTCCCAAAACTATAATCGCTCTTACAGCTAACACACTTATGGGGCAGAGTTTTCCCGGTTGAGAAAAGAATTTAGAACAAGGATTGACTCTAAGCAGGTTGGATACTGTGTGTTAAGTGCACGCCAAGTCCTTTATGCTTCCAAAACATAAAATCCCGCTTAAAACAAAAACCCATTAAACGGCAGCATATTCCCTCTTGAAGAAATAAGATAGAAATGGACCGACTCTATTTAGGTTGGATCCCTGAGTTTAGTGCACACCAAGCCCCTTTTGGTTCCAAAAACTATAATCACTCACGGCTAACACTCATATGAGGCAGAATTTTCCCCATTGACAAAAGAAAGTAGAACAAGAATCAACTCTATGCTTGTTGGATACTCTGAGTTAAGTGCACGCCAAGGCCCTTATACTTCCAAAACGTAAAATCCCGCTCAATATGAAAACCCGTTAAATGGCAGTGTTTTCCCAGTTGAGGAAAGATGTAACAACATGGACAGACGCTAGGTAGTTTAGATACTCTGAGTTAAGTGCACGCCAAGGCCCCTATGATTCCAAACCTTTAATCACTCGTAAGGCAAACACTCATACGTGGCAGTGTTTTCCAAGTTGAGGAATGAAGTTAGAACAAGGACGGATGCTAGGCAGGTTCGAAAGTCTCAGTAAATTGCACGCCGAGGCCCTGATGCATCTAAAGCATATAATGGCTTAAGGCAAACACTTATATATGGCAATGTTTTCCCTATTGAGGAAAGAAGTTAGAACAAGGATAGACTCCAGGCTCGTTGGATACTCTGAATTAAGTGCACTCCAAGGCCCATATGCTTCGAAAACTTATAAACGCTCTTAAGGTGAATACTCATAAATGGCAGTGTATACCCACTTGAAGAAAGAAATTAGAACAAGGACGGACTTCAGGTTGGTTGAATACTCTTAGTTAAGTGCACGCCAAGGCCCTCATGCTTCCAAAATGTATAAACGCACTAAAGGTTAACACTCATAAATGGCAGTGTATTCCCTCTTGATGAAAGAAGATAGAACAAGGACAGACGCTAGGCAGGTTGGATATTCTGAGTTAAGTGCACGCCAAGCCCCTTATGCTTCCAATGCCTATAATCGCTCTTACGGCTAACACTCATATGTGGCAGAGTTTTCTCTTTTCAGAAAAGAGTTAGAACAAGGATGGATTCTAAGCAGTTTGTATCCTCTGATTTAAGTGCACTCCAAGGCCCTTATGCTTCCAAAACTTAAAATCCCATTGAATAGGGAAACCCGTTAAATGGCAGGGTTTTCCCAGTTGAGGAAAGATGTTACAACAAGGACAGACGCTAGGCAGGTTGGATACTCTGAGTTAAGTGCACGCCAAGCCCCTTATGCTTCCAAAAACTATAATCATTGTGACGACCAAGACTCATATGGGGGAGAGTTTTCACGGTTGAGAAAAGAAGTTAGAACAAGGATGGACTCTTAGCAAGTTGGATACTCTGAGTTAATTGCATGCCAAGGCCCTTATGCTTCCAAAACGTAAAATACCACTTAAAACGAAAACCCATTTAATGGCAGCTTATTCCCACTTGAAGAAATATATTAGAACAAGGAGGGACTCTAGTCAGATTGAATCCTCTGAGTTATGTGCATGCTAAGTCCCTTTTGCTTCCAAAACTTAAAATCCCACTTAATACAAAAACTCATTATATGGCAGTGTTTTCCCAGTTGAGGAAAGAAGTTAGAACAAGGACGGACGCTTGGCAGGTTGGATACACTGAGTTCAGTGCTTGCCAATCCCCTTTTGCATCCAAAACATATAATCGCTCTTAGGGCTAACACTCATATGGGACAGTTTTCCCAGTTGACCAAAGAAGTTAGAACAAGGATGGACTCTAGTCAGGTTGGATACACTGATTTAAGTGCAAGCCAAGCCCCTTGTGCTTCCAAAATGCAAAATCCTGCTTAATACGAAAACCCGTTATTGGCAGTGTTTTCCCAGTTGAGGAAAGATGTTACAACAAGGACAGACACTAGGCATGTTGGATAATCTCAGTTAAGCATACACCAAGGTCCTTATGCTTTCAAAACGTAAAACCACTCTACATACAAAAAAACACTAAAGGGTAGTGTTTTCCCAGTTGAGGAAAGACGTTAGAACAAGGACAGATGCTAGGCAGGTTCGAAAATCTGAGTTAAGTGCACTCTAAGTCTCTTATGCTTCCAAAACCTATAATCGTTCTCATGGCTAACATTCATATGGGGCAGAGTTTTCCCAGTTGACAAAAGATGTTAAAACATGGTTCACATCTAAACAGGCTCGATCCTCTGAGTTAAGTGCATGCCAAGGCCCTTATGCTTCCAAAGCTTATAATCACTCTTAAGGTTAAGAATCATAAGTGGCAGTGTATTCCCAGCTGAGGAAAGATCTTAGAACAAGGGCAGATTATAAGCATGTTGCATACTCTGAGTTAAGTTCACTTGAAGGCCCTTATGCTTCCAAAACCTATAAACGAACTTAAGGCAAACTCTCATAAATGGCAGTGTTTTCCCAGTTGAGGAAAGAAGTTAGAACAAGGGCGGACTCTAGGCAGGTTGGATACTCTGAGTTAAGTGTATTCCAATGCGTTTATGCTTCCAAAACTTATAATCCCACTTAATACGAAAACCCATTCTGGCAGTGCTTTCCCAGTTGAGGAAAGAAGTTAGAACAAGGACGGACTCTAGCAAGTTGGATACATGAATTAAGTGCACACCAAGTCCCATATGCTTCCAAATCATATAATCGCTCTAAGGCTAAGTCTCATAAGTGGCAGTGTATTCCCAGTTAAGGAAAGAGCTTAGAATAAGGGCGGAATATAAGCAAGTTGGATGCTCTAAGTTAAATGCACCCCAAGTCCCTTATGCTTCCAGAACATATAATCACTCTTACAGTGAAGTCTCTTAAGTGGCAGTGTGTTCCCATTTCAGGAAAGAACTTAGAAGAAGGGCAGACTATAAGCAAGTTGGATACTCTAAGTTAAGTGCACGCCAAGTCCCTTATGCTTCCAAAGCATACAATCGCTCTTAAGTTAAGACTCAAAAGGGGAAGTGTGTTCCCAGTTGAAGAAAGGACTTAGAACCAGGGCGTACTATAAGCATGTTGTATATTCTGAGTTTAGTGCAGACCAGGGCCCTTATGCTTCCAAAACATGTAATCACTCTTCTGGCTAACACTCATATGTGGCAGACTTTTCCCAGGTGAAAAAAGAAGTTAGAACAAGGACGAACTCCAGGCAGGTTGGAGACTCTGATTTAAGTGTACGCCAAGGCGCTTATGAATCCAAAATGTATAAACCCGCTTCATATGAAAACCCATTCTGGCAGTGTTTTCCCAGTTGAGGAAAGAAGTTAGAACTTCTTTCTACAGACGCTAGGCAGGTTGGATTCTCTGAGTTACGTGCATACCAAGGCCCCTTTGCTTCCAAAACGTATAAATGCTTTTAAGGCGAATACTCATATGTGGCAGTGTGTTCCCAATTGAGGAAAGAAATTAGAACAAGGGCGGACTATAATCCAGTTGGATACTCTAAGTTTAGGTCACGCCATGTCCCTTATGCTTCCAAACCATAAAATCACTCTTAAGGAGAAGAATCATAAGTGCAGTCTGTTCCCAGTTGAGGAAAGAACTTAGAGCAAGGGCGGACTATAAGCATGTTGGATACTCTGAATTAAGTGCACACCCAGTCCCTTATGCTTCCAAAACATATAATCTCTCTTAAGGTTAAGTCTCATAAGTAGCAGTGTGTTCCCAGTTCAGGAAAAAACTTAGAAAAAGGGCGGACTATAAGCAAGTTGGATAGTCTAAGTTAAGTGCTTGTCAATTCCCTTATGCTTCCAAAACGTATAATCGCTCTTAAGGCTATGTCTCATAAGTGGCAGTGTGTTCCCAGTGAAGGAAATAACTTAGAACATGGGTGGAATATAAGCATGTTGGATACTCTGAGTTTAGTGCACGCAATGATGCTTATGCTTCCAAAACGTAAACTCGATCGTTAGGTGAAGATTCATAAGTGGCATTGTGTTCCTAGTTGGGGAAAGAGGCTACAACAAGGGTGCAATATAGGCAAGTTGGATACTCTAAGTTAAGTGCACGCCAAGGCCCTTATACTTCCAAAACGTATAATCCCACTTAAAACAAAAACCAATGAAACTGCAGTGTTTTCCCAGTTGAAGAAAGAAGGTGGAACAAGGACGGATGCTAGGCAGGTTGGATACTCTGAGTTAAGTGCATGCCAAGGCGCTTATGCTGAGTTAAGTTAACGCCAAGGCTCTTGTGCGTTCAAAACGTATAAGCCCGCTTAAAACAAAAACTCATTAAATGGCACTTTTTCCCAGTTGAGGAAAGATGTTAGAACATGGACGGATGCCAAGCAGGTTGGATATTCCAAGTTAAGTGTACGCCAAGGCCCTTATGCTTCCAAAACCTAAAATCCCGCTTTATTGAAAACCCGTTAAATGGCAGTGTTTTCCAAGTTGAGTAAAGAAGTTACAACAAGGACAGACACTAGGCAGGTTGGATACTCTGAGTTTAGTGCATGCTAAGGCCCTTATGCTTCTAAAATGTATAATGACTCTTAAGACGAATACTTATATATGGCAGTGTTTTCCCTATTGTGCAAAGAAGTTAGAACAAGGATGGACTCCAGGCTGGTTGGATACTCTGAGTTATGTGCACGCCAAGGTGCCTATGATTCCAAAACCTATAAACGCTCTTAAGACGAACAATTATAAATGGCAGTGTATTCCCACTTGAGGAAAGAAGTTAGAACAAGGACGGATCCTAGGCAGGTTGAATACTCTGAGTTAAGTGCTGGTCCAGCCCTTTATGCTTCCAAAATTTATAATCGCTCTTATGGCTAACTCTCATATGCAGCAGAGTTTTCCCAGTTAGGAAAAGAAGTTAGAACAAGGAAGGACTCTAAGCAGGTCGGATACTCTGAGTTAAGTGCACGCCTAGGTCCTTATGCTTCGAAAAAGTGTAACACGCTTAAAATGAAAACCCATAAAATGTCAGTGTTTTCTCAGTTGAGGAAAGAATTTAGAACATGGACGGACGCTAGGCAGGTTGGATACTCTGAGTTAAGTGCACGACAAGGACCCTTTGATTCCAAGATGTATAATCGCTCTTAAGGCAAACACTCATATGTGGCATTGTTGCCCCAGATGAGGAATGAATTCAGAACAAGGTCGGACACTAGGCAGGTTGGATAATCTGAGTTAAGTACACGCCAAGGCCCTTGTGTTTCCAAAACCTATGATTCCGCATTAAATGAAAAACCATTAAAGGGCAGTGTTTTCACAGTTGAGGAATGATGTTAGAACATGGACAGAGGCTAGGCAGGTTGGATACTCTGAGTTAAGTGCATGGCACGGTCCTTATGCTTCCAAAACCTATAATCGCTCTTACAGCTAACACTCATATTTAGCAGAGTTTTCCTGGTTGAGAAAAGAAGTTAGAACAAGAATGGACTCTAAGCAGTTTGGATACTCTGAGTTAAGTGCACACCAAGGCCCTTATGCTTCTAAAACGTATTATGGCTCTTAAGGCTAACACTTATATATGGCAGTGTTTTCCCTACTGAGGAAAGAAGTTAGAATAAGGACGGACTCCAGGCTGGTTGGACACACTGACTTAAGTTCACGCCAAGTCCTTTATGCTTCCAAAACATATAATCCTGCTCAATACGAAAACCCTTTAAATGGCAGTGTTTTCCCAGTTGAAGAAAGAATTTAGAACAAGGATGGGTGCTAGGCAAGTTGCATACTCTAAGTTAAGTGCACGCCAAGTCCCTTATGCTTCCAAAGCATATATCCCGCTTAATATGAAAACTCATTAAATGGCAGTGTTTTTCCATTTGAGGAAAGAATTTAAAACAAGGACGGAAGCTGGACTGTTTGGATACTCCGAGTTAAGTGTATGCCAAGCCCCTTATGCTTCCAAAACTTAAAATCCCACTTAATATGATAACCCGTTAAATGACAGTGTTTACCCAGTTGAGGAAAGAAGTTACAACAAGGACAGACGCTATGCAGGTTGGATACTCTAACTTAAGTGCAGGCCAAGCCACTTATGCTTCCAAAACATAAAATTGCTCTTAAGGCTAACACTCATATGTGGCAGAGTTTTCCCTGTTGAGGAAAGAAGTTAGAAAAAGAACAGACTCTAAGCAGGTCAGATACCCTGAGGTAAGTTAACGCCAAGGCCCTTGTGTTTCCAAAACGTATAATTCCACTTAAAATGAAAACCCATTAAATGGAAGTGTTTTCCCAGTTGAGGAATGATGTTAGAAAACGGACTGATGCTAGGCCGGTTGGATACTCTGAGTTACTTGCACGCCAAGGCCCCTATGATTCCAAAACGCATAATGGCTCTTAAGGTGAACACTCATATGTGGCAGTGTTGCCCCAGTTGAGAATGATTTCAGAACAAGGTCGGACACTAGGCAGGTTGGATACTCTGAGTTAAGTGCATGCCAAGGCCCTTATGCTTCCCAAACGTATAAACCCTCTTAAGGCGAACACTCATAAATGGCAGTGTATTCCCACTTGAGGAAAGAAGTTAGAGCAAGGATGGAATCTAGGCAGGTTGGATATTCTGAGTTAAGTGCACGCCAATTCCCTTATGCTTACAGAACCTAAAAATCGAGCTTAATACGAAATCCCATTAAATGGCAGTATTTTCCTAGTTGAGGAAATAAGTTACAATAACAACAAATGCTAGGCAGGTTAGATACTCTGAGTTAAGTGCACGCCAAGTCCCTTATGCTTTCCAAAACTTACAATCGCTCTTACAGCTAACACTCATATGGGGCAGAGTTTTCCTGGTGAGAAAAGAAGTTAGAACAAGGATGGGCTCTAAGCTGGTTGGATACACTGAGTTAAGTGCAAGTCAAGGCCCTTATGCTTGGAAAACATGTAGTCCCACTTAAAACGAAAACACATTAAATGCCAGTGTTTTCCCAGTTGAAGAAAGAATGTAGAAAAGGACGGACGCTAGGCAGGGTGGATACTCTGAGTTGAGTGCACGCCGAGGCCCTTTGATTCCAAAACGTATAATCGATCTTAAGGTGAACACTCATATGTGGCAGTGTTGCCCCAGTTGAGGAATGAAGTTAGAACAAGGTCAGACGCTAGGCAGGTTAGATACCTGGAGTTAATATACGCCGAGGGCCTTATGCTTCTAAAACATATAATGGCTCTTAAGGCGAACACTTATATATGGCAATTTTTTCCCTATTGAGGAAATAAGTTAGAACAAGCACGGACTCCAGGCTGGTTGGATACTATGAATTAAGTGCACACCAAGGCCCTTATGCTTTCAAACTTATAATGGATCTTAAGGTGAACAGTTATATATGGCATTGTTTTCCCTATTGGGGAAAGAATTTAGAACAAGGTCGGAAGCTAGGCAGGTTGGATATTCTTTTTTTTTTCTTTTTTTTCAGCGTAACAGTATTCATTGTTTTTGAACAACACCCAGTGCTCCATGCAATACACGCCCTCCCTATTACCCACCACCTGGTTCCCCCAACCTCCCACCACCGTCCCTTCAAAACCCTCAGGTTGTTTTCAGAGTCCATAGACTCTTATAGTTCACCTGCACTTCCATTTTTTTTTATAAACATATGTATTTTTATCCCCAAGGGTACAGGTCTATGAATTGCTAAGTTTACACACTTCACAGCACTCACCATAGCACATACCCTCCCCAATGTCCATAAACCCCTCCACCTCTCCCAACCCCACCTCCCCCCAACAACCCCCAGTTTGTTTTGTGAGATTAAGAGCCATTTATGGTTGGTCTCCCTCCCAATCCCATCTTGTTTCATTTATTCTTCTCCTATCCCCCTAACCCCCCATGTTGCATTTCCACGTCCTCATATCAGGGAGATCATATGACAGTTGTCTTTCTCCAATTGACTTACTTCACTAAACATGATACCCTCAAGTTCCATCCACATTGTCGCAAATGGCAAGATTTCATTTCTTTTGATGGCTGCATAGTATTCCATTGTGTATATATACCACTATTCTTTATCCAGTCATCTGTTGATGGACATCTAGGTTCTTACCATAATTTGGCTACTGTAGACATTGCTGCTATAAACATTCGGGTACACGTGCCCCTTCGGATCACTGCGTTTGCATCGTTAGGGTAAATACCGAGTAGTGCAATTGCTGGGTCATACGGTAGTTCTATTTTCAACATTTTGAGGAACCTCCAAGCTGTTTTCCAGAGTGGTTGCACCAGCTTTCATTCCCACCCACAGCGGAGGAGGGTTCCTCTTTCTCTGCATCCTTGCCAGCATCTGTCATTTCCTGACTTGTTCATTTTAGCCATTCTGACTGGTGTGAGGTGATATCTCATTGTGGTTTTGATTTGTATTTCCCTGATGCCGAGTGATGTGGAGCACTTTTTCATGTGTCTGTTGATCATCAGGATGGCTTCTTTGCAGAAATGTCTGTTCATGTCTTCTGCCCATTTCTTGATTGGATTGTTTGTTCCTTGGGTGTTGAGTTTGCTAAGTTCCTTATAGATTTTGGATACTAGCCCTTTATCTGATATGTCATTTGCAAATATCTTCTCCTATTCTGTCAGTTGTCTTTTGCTTTTGTTAACTGTTTCCTTTGCTGTACAAAAGCTTTTGATCTTGATGAAATCCCAACAGTTCATTTTTGACCTTGCTTCCCTTGCCTTTGCTGATGTTCCTAGGAAGATGTTGCTGTGGCTGAGGTCGAAGAGGTTGCTGCCTGCATTCTCCTCAAAGATTTTGATGGATTCCTTTCTCACATTGAGGTCCTTCATCCATTTTGAGTCTATTTTCGTGTGTGGTGTGAAGGAGTGTTCCAATTTCATTTTTCTGCATGTGGCTGTCCAATTTTCCCCAGTACCATTTATTGAAGAGGCTGTCTTTTTACCATTGGATATTCTTTCCTGCTTTGTCGAAGATTAGTTGACCATAGAGTTGAGGGTCTATTTCTGCGCTCTGTATTATGTTCCATTGATCTATGTGTCTGTTTTTGTGCCAGTACCAAGCTGTCTTGATGGTGACAGCTTTGTAATAGAGCTTGAAATCCGGAATTGTGATGCCACCAACTTTGGCTTTCTTTTGCAATATTCCTTTGGCTATTCAATGTCTTTTCTGTTTCCATATAAATTTTAGGATTATTTGTTCCATTTCTTTGAAAAAATGGATGGTATTTTGATAGGGATTGCATTAAATGTGTAGATTGCTTTAGGTAGCATGGACATTTTCACAGTATTTATTCTTCCAATCGAGGAGCATGGAACATTTTTCCATTTCTTTGTGTCTTCCTCAATTTCTTTCATGAGTACTTTATAGTTTTCTGAGTATAGATTCTTAGCCTCTTTGGTTAGGTTTATTCCTAGGTATCTTATAGTTTTGGGTGCAATTGTAAATGGGATTGACTCCTTAATTTATCTTTCTTCTGTCTTGTTGTTGGTGTACAGAAATGCAACTCATATCTGTGCATTGAATTTATATCCTGACACTTTCCTGAATTCCTGTACAAATTCTAGCAGTTTTGGAATAGAGTCTTTTGGGTTTTCCACATATAGTATCATATCATCTGCAAAGAATTTTAGTTTGACTTCTACTTTGCCAATTTGGATGCCTTTAATTTCTTTTTGTTGTCTGATTGCTGAGGCTGGGACTTCTATTACTATGTTGAAGAGCAGTGGTGATAATAGACATCCCTGCCATGTTCCTGACCTTAGTGGAAAAGCTTTCAGTTTTTCTCCATTGAGAATGATATTTGCGGTGGGTTTTTCATAGATGGCTTTGATAATATTGAGGTATGTGCCCTCTATACCTACACTTCGAAGAGTTTTGATCAGGAAGGGATGCTGTACTTTATCAAATGCTTTTTCAGTATCTATTGAGAGTATCATATGGTTCTTGTTCTTTCTTTTATTAATGTTTTCTATCACATTGATTGATTTGCGGATGTTAAAGCAACCCTACAGCCCTGGAATAAATCCCACTTGATCGTGGTGAATAATCCTTTTAATATACTGTTGAATCATATTGGCTAGTATTTTGGTGAGAATTTTTGCATCTGTGTTCATCAAGGATATTGGTCTGTAGTTCTCTTTTTTGGTGGGATCCTTGTCTGGTTTTGGGATCAAGGTGATGCTGGCCTCATAAAATGAGTTTGGAAGTTTTCCTTCCACTTCTATTTTTTGGAACAGTTTCAGGAGAATAAGAATGAGTTCTTCTTTAAATGTTTGGTAAAATTCCCCTGGGAAGCCCTCTGGCCCTGGGCTTTTGTTTGCTTGGAGATTTTTGATGAATGTTTCAATCTCCTTACTGGTTATGGGTCTGTTCAGGTTTTCTATTTCTTCCTGGTTCAGTTGTGGTAGTTTATATGTCTCTAGGAATGCATCCATTTCTTCCAGATTGTCCAATTTGTTGGCGTAGAGTTGCTCATAGTATGTTCTTATAATTGTCTGTATTTCGTTGGTGTTAGTTGTGATCTCTCCTCTTTCATTCATGATTTTATTTATTTGGGTCCTTTCTCTTTTCTTTTTGATGAGTCTGGACAGGAGTTTATCAATCTTTTGATTCTTTCAAGAACCAGCTCCTAGTTTCATTAATTTTTTCTATTGTTTTTTTTTTGGTTTCTATTTCATTGCTTTCTGCTCTGAGCTTTATGATTTCTCTTCTCCTGCTGGGTTTAGGGTTTCTTTCTTGTTCTTTCTCCAGCTCCTTTATGTGTAGGGTTAGGTTGTGTACTTGAGACCTTTCTTGTTTCTTGAGAAAGGCTTGTACTGCTATATATTTTCCTCTCAGGACTCCCTTTGCTGTGTCCCACAGATTTTGAACGCTTCTGTTTTCTTTATCATTTGTTTCCATGAATTTTTTCAATTCTTCTTTAATTTCCTGGTTGACCCATTCATTCTTTAGAAGGACGCTGTTTATTCTCCATGTATTTGGGTTCTTTCCAGCTTTCCTCTTGTGATTGAGTTCTAGCTTCAGAGCATTGTGGTCTGAAAATATGCAAGAAATAATCCCAATCTTTTGATACTGGTCGGGACCTGATTTGTGACCCAGGATATAATATATTCTGGGGAATGTTCCATGTGCACTAGAGAAGAATGTGTATTCTGTTGCTTTGGGATGAAATGTTCTGAATATACCTGTGATGTCCATCTGGTCCAGTGTGTCATTTATGGCCTTTATTTCCTTGTTGATCTTTTGCTTGGATGATCTGTCCATTTCAGTGAGGGGAGTGTTAAAGTCCCCTACTATTATTGTATTATTATTGATGTGTTTCTTTGATTTTGTTATTAATTGGTTTCTAGAGTTGGCTGCTCCCACGTTAGGGGCATAGATATTTAAAATGGTTTGATCTTCTTGTTGGACAGACCCTTTGAGTATGATATAGTGTCCTTCCTCATCTCTTCTTATAGTCTTTGGCTTAAAATCTAATTGATCTGATATAAGGATTGCCATCCCAGCTTTCTTCTGATGCCCATTAGCATGGTAAATTGGTTTCCACCCCATCGCTTTAAATCTGGATGTGTCTTCGCATCTAAAATGAGTTTCTTGTAGGCAACATACTGATGGGTTTTGTTTTTTTATCCATTCTGATACCCTGTGTCTTTTGATTGGGCATTTATCCCATTTACATTCAGGGTAACTATTGAGAGATATGAATTTAGTGCCATTATTACCCTGTTAGATGAATGTTACTGTATATTGTCTCTCTGCCTTTCTGATCTACTACATTTAGGCTCTCTTTGCTTAAAGGAGCCCTTTCAATATTTCCTGTAGAGCTGGTTTGGTGTTTGCAAATTCTTTCAGTTTTTGTTTGTCCTGGAAGCTTTTGATCTCTCCTTCTATTTTCAATGATAGCCTCGCTGGATAGAGTATTCTGGGCTGCATGTTTTTCTCATTTAGTGATCTGAATATATCATGCCAGCTCTTTCTGGCCTGCCAGGTCTCTGTGGATATGTCTGCTGCCAATCTAATATTTTTACCATTGTATGTTACAGACTTCTTTTCCCGGGCTGCTTTCAGGATTTTCTCTTTGTCACTAAGACTTGTAAATTTTACGATAAGGTGATGGGGTGTGGACATATTCTTGTTGACTTTGAGGGAGGTTCTCTGAATCTCCTGGATTTTGATGCTTGTTCCCATTGCCATATTAGGGAAATTCTCTCCAATAATTCTCACCAATAGACCTTCTGCTCCCCTCTTTTTTTCTTCTTCTTCTGGAATCCCAATTATTCTAATGTTGTTTTGTCTTACGGTGTCACTTATCTCTCGAATTCTCCCCTCGTGGTCCAGTAGCTGTTTTCCCTCTTTTGCTCACCTTCTTTATTCTCTGCCATTTGGTCTTCTAGATCTCCAATTCTTTCTTCTGTCTCATTGATCCTAGCAGTGAGAGCCTCCATTTTTTATTGCACCTCATTAATAGCTTTTTGATTTCAACTTTGTTCGATTTTAGTTCTTTAATTCTCCAGAAAGGGCTTTTTTATCTCCAGAAAGTGTTTCTCTAATATCTTCCATGCCTTTTTCGAACCCAGCTAGAACGTTCAGAATCGTCATTCTGAACTCTTATTTGACATATTACCAATGTCTGTGTTGATTAGGTCCCTAGCCTTCAGTACTGCCTCTTGTTCTTTTGTTTGTAGTGATTTTTTCCGCCTTGTCATTTTGTCCAGATAAGAGGATATGAAGGATGAAATAAAATACTAAAAGGGTGACAAAGACCCCAGAAAAATGTGCCGTAACCACATCAGAAGAGACCCCAAATTGTGGGGGGGGGAGAAATGGGATTAAAAGTGGTTCAAAAAAAAAGAAAAAAATTCAAAAAATAAAACCAATAAAGAAAAAATATAAAAAAGAAAGAAAAAATATATATTTTAGATAAACCAGTCAAAAAAAAACGTTAAAAAAGAAAAGGGTAAAAGTTTTAAAAAATGTAGCAGAAGAAGAAAAAAGAAAGAAAAAAAATTGAAAAAAGAAAAAATAATTGAATTAACCGCAAGACTAAAGAATCATGGGGAGAAAGCCATGAGTTCCATGCTTTGCTTTCTCCTCCTCTGAAATTCCGCAGCTGTCTTAGGAATTGAACCTGCTTTCCTTGATAGATGAACTTCGTCCTGGCTGGATATTTTTTGATCTTCTGTGGGAGGGTCCTGTTGTAGTGACTCTCAAGTGTCTTTGCCCGAGGCGGAATTGCACCGCCCTTACCGGAATTGCACCGCCCTTACCGGGGGCCGGACTAAGTAATCGGCTCAGGTTCACTCTTTGGAGCTTCTGTTCCCTGAATAATTTCCATAGATTTCCAGAGGACAGGAATGAAAATGGCAGCCTCCTAGTCTCCGGTCCAGAGGAGCCGAGAGCCCAGGGCCCCACACCTCAGTGCACCCCCAGAGGATAGCACCCAATCACTCCCATATCCCAGCCTCTAGCCACCCTCCGAGCTCACTCAGCCCGCGACCAGGTCAAGGTAACCCCGAGCTGAGAGTTCAGTTCCAATCTCTGTCTCTGTAGCCAGCTTCTCTCTTCTAATACCTATGAGCTCTGCCACACTCTGATACCCCCTGTTCCTTCTGTGACCCTGCAGGACCTGGGGCCAAACTGACCCTGTGTGGGCTTCACCCCGGTTTAGCCTCTAGAGCAATGTCCCTCAGTGGAACAGACTTTTAAAAGTCTTGATTTTGTGTGCCGTTGCTCTGCCGCTTGCCGGGAGCCGGCCCCTCCCCTGCGGTCTATCTTCCTGTTATTTTAGATTCACTTCTCCACCAGTCCTACCTTTCATAAAGTGGTTGATTTTCTGTTTCTAGAAATGCTGTTCTTTTTCTCTTTGATCTCCCATTGGATTTGTAGGTGTTTGCAATGATTAGATAAGCTATTGAGCTGATCTCCTCCTACCTGATGTAGCCTCAGCCTGCTACTTCTCCGCCATCTTGACTCTGAAAGCCAGGTTGCATGCCAAGCCTTTATGCTTCAAAAAGCTGTAATCCCTCTTATGGCTAACATTCATATGGGGCAGTGATTTCCCACTTGAAGAAAGATATTATAACAAAGACAGGTGCTATCTGGTTGGATAATCTAAGTTAAGTTCACAGCAAGGCCCTTATGCTTCCAAAACATATAATCCCTCTTACAGCTAACACTCATATGGGAGATAGTTTTCCAGGTTGAGAAAAGCAGTTAGAACAAGGATGGACTCTAACCAGTTTGAATACTCAGAGTTAAGAGCATGCTAGGGCCTTATGCTTTCAAAACGTCAAATCCTGAATAATACAAAAACCCGTTAAATGGCAGTGTTTTCCCAGTTGAGGAAAGATGTCACAACAAGGACAGACGCTAGGGAGGTTAGATACTCAGAACTAAGTGCATGCCAAGTCCCTAATGCTCCCCAAAACTATAATTACTCTTACAGCTAACACTCATATGGGACAGAGATTTCCCTGTTGAGAAAAGCAGTTAGAACAAGAATGACCTCGAAGCAGGTTGGATACTCTGAGTTAAGGGCATGCCAAGGCCCTTATTCTTCCAAAATGTATAATCCAGCTTAGAACGAAAACCTATTAAATAGTAGTGTTTTCCCAGTTGAATAAAGAAGGTAGAAAAAGGACGGATGCTAGGCAGGTTGGAAATCTGATTTAAGGGCACGCCAAGGCCCTTATCCTTCAAAACGTATAATCCCACTTAAAATGAAAACCCATTGAAAAGCAGTATTTTCTCAGTTTAATAAAGAAGACAGAACAAGGACGGATGCTAGGCATGTTGGATAATCTGGGTTAAGTGCACGCCAAGGCCCCTATGATTCCAAAACTTATAATTGCTCATAAGGCGAACACCCATATGTGGCAGTGTTTCCCCAGTCGAGGAATATAGTTAGAACAAAAACGGACGCCTTGCAGGTTGGATACTCTCAGTTAAGTGCACGCCAAGGCCTTTATGCTTCTAAAAGCTACTATGGTTCTTAAGGTTAACACTTATATATGGCAGTGTTTTCCCTTATGAGGAAAGATGTTCGAACAAGGACAGACTCCAGGCTGGTTGGATACTCTGAGTTAAGTGAACGCCATGCCCTTTATGCTTCCAAAACATATAATCACTCTTACGGTAACACTCATATGGGGCAGAGTTTTCCCGGTTGAGAAAATAAGTTAGAACAAAGATGGACTCTTAGCATGTTTGATACACTATGTTAAGTGCACGCCAAGGACTTTATCCTTCCAAAAGCTATAATCGCTCTTACAGCTAACACTCATATAGGCAGTGTTTTCATACTTGACGAAATATGTTACAACAATGATCGTAGCTAGGCAGGTTGGATACACTGAGTTAAGTCCATGGCAAGGCCTTGATGTTTCCAAAAGATATAATAGCTCTTATAGCTAACCCTCATATGGGGCAGAGATTTCCCTGTTTAGAAAAGTAGTTAGAACATGGACGGACTCTAATCAGGATGGATAATCTGAGTTAAGTGCACGCCAATGCCCTAAAGTTTCCAAAACGTAAAATCCCGCTTAAAAAGAAAACCCATTAAATGGCAGTGTTTTCCCAGTTGAGGAAAGAAGTTAGAACAAAGAGGGACCCTAGGTAGGTTGGATACTCTGAGTTAAGTGCATGCCAAGGCCCTTATGATTCCAAAACGTATAATCGCTCTTAAGGCAAACACTCATATGTGGCACGGTTTCACCAGTTGAAAATGAAGTTAGAAAAAGGACGGACGCTAGGCGGGTTGGATACTCTGAGTTAAGTGCACACTGAGGCCATTATGCTTCTAAAACATTTAATGGCTCTTGAGGTGAACACTTATATATGGCAGTGTATTCCATATTGAGGAAAGAAAGTAGAACAAGTACGGACTCTTGGCTGCTTGGATACTCTAAGTCAAGTGCACGCCAAGGCCCTTATGCTTATAAAACGTATATTCTCGCTTAATACGAAAACCCATTAAATGACATTGTTTTCCCTCTTGAGGAAAGAAGTTGTAGGCAGGGTGGATACTCTGAGTTAAGTGCATGACAAGGCCCTTATGCTTCCAAAATGTATAATCCCGCTTAATACGAAAAAACATTTAATGGTAGTGTTTTCCCATTTGAGAAAAGAAGTTAGGACAAAGATGGACGCTAGGCAGATTGGATACTCTGAGTTAAGTGCATAAAAGGCCCTTATGCTTCCAAAACATATAATCGCTCTTAAGGCTAACACTCATATATGGTAGGGTTTCCCCAGTTGAGGAATGGAGTTAGATCAAGGAGAGACGCTAGGCACGTTGGATACTCTGAGTTAAGGGCTCGCCAAGCCCCTTGGGCTTCCAAAACCTATAATCACTCTTATGGCTAACACTCATATGGGTCAGAGTTTTCTCTGTTGAGAAAAGAAGTTAGAACAAGGATGGATTCTAAGCAGTTTGGATCCTCTGAATGAAGTGCACGCCCAGACCCTTATGCTTCCAAAACGTAAAATCCCACTAAATACGAAAATCCATTAAATGGCAGTGTTTTCCCTGGTGAGGAGAGAAGTTAGAACAAGGAGGGACGCTAGGCAAGTTGGATACTCTGACTTAAGTGCACGCCAAAGCTCTTATACTTCCAAAACGTAAAAACGCTCCTTAGGCGAACACTCATAAATGGCAGTATATTCCGACTTTAGGAAAGAAGTTAAGAAAATGTTGTTCTAAGCATGTTGGGTAATCTGAGTTAATTGCACGCCAAACCCCTTATGCTTCCAAAACACATAATCACTCTTACGGCTAACACTCAAATTGGGCAGTGTTTTCCCAGTTCAGGAAATAATATAGAACAAAGACAGACTCTAGGAAGGTTGGATACTCTGAGTTAAGTGCACACCAAGGCCTTATGCTTCTAAATTGTATAATGGCTCTTAAGGGTAACACTTATATATGGCAGTGTTTTCCCTACAAAGGAAGTTTGAAGAAGGACAGACGCCAGGAGGGTTAGATATTATGACTTAAGTGCACTCCAAAGCCCTTATGCTTCCCTAACGTATCATCACTCTTACGGCTAACACTCCTATGGGGCAGCATTTCCTCGGTTGAGAAAATAAGTTAGAACAATGATGGACTCTAAGCAGGTTGGATACTCTGAGTTAAGTGCACGCCAAGTCCCTAATGCTTCCAAAACCTCAAATCCTGCTTAAAGCGAAACCCATTAAATGGCAGTGTTTTCCCAGTTGAAGAAAGAGGTTAGAACAAGTATGGACGCAAGGCAGGTTGGATACTTTCATTTAAATGCACGCCAAGGCCCTTATCCTTCTAAATCGTATAATGGCTTTAAGGGTAACACTTATATACGGCAGTGTTTTCCCTACTGAGGAAAGAAGTTTGAATAAGGATGGACTCTACGCAGTTTGAATACTCTGAGTTAAGTCACCACAAGCCCTTATGATTCCAAAAGCTATAATCGCTCTTACAGCTAACAATCAAATGGGGCAGTGTTTTCCCAGTTGAGGAATGATGTTACAACAAGGACAGATGCTAGGCAGGTTGAAAACTCTGAGTTAAGTACACACCAAGGGCCTTATGATTCCAAAACATATAATCGGTCTTAAGACAATCACTCATATGTGGCAGTGTTTCCCCAGTTGAAGAATGATGTTAGAAAAAGGACGGACTGGAGGGAGGAGTCAAGATGGCAGAGAAGTAGCAGCCTGAGACTACATCAGGTAGCAGGAGATCAGCTCGATAACTTATCTAAACATTGCAAACACCTACAAATCCAACGGGAGAGCGAAGAGAAGAAGAACAGCAACTCTAGAAACAGAAATTCAACCACTTTCTGAAAGGTAGGACTGGCGGTGAAGTGAATCTAAAACGACAGGAAGATAGACCGCGGGGGGAGGGGCCAGCTCCCGGCACGCGGCGGAGCAACGGAGCACAAAATCAGGACTTTTAAAAGTCTGTTCCACTGAGGGACATTGCTCCAGGGGCTAAACCGGGGTGAAGCCCACGCGGGGCCAGCGTGGCCCAGGCCCCGCAGGGTCACAGAAGGATCGGGGGAGTCGGAGTGTTGGAGAGCTCGCAGGTATTAGAACAGAGAAGCTGGCTGCAGAGACAGAGCCGAGGACTGAACTCTCAGCTCGGGGTTACCTTGAACTGGTCGCGGGCTGGGTGAGCTCGGAGCGCGGCTAGAGGCTGGGGATACGGGAGTGATTGGGTGCTGTCCTCTGGGGGCGCACTGAGGAGTGGGGCCCCAGGCTCTCGGCTCCTCCGGGGCCGGAGACTGGGAGGCCCCATTTTCATTCCCGTCCTCCGGAACTCTACGGAAAGCGTTCAGGGAACAGAAGCTCCCAAAAGCGAACCCGAGCCAATTACTTAGTCCGGCCGCTGGTAAGGGTGGTGCAATCCCGCCTCGGGCAAAGACACTTGAGAGTCACTACAACAGGCCCCTCCCCCAGAAGATCAACAAAATATCCAGCCAGGACGAAGTTCATCTATCAAGGAGAAAGCAGATTCAATTCCTAAGACAGCAGAGCAATTCCAGAGGAGGAGAAAGCAAAGCACGGAACTCATGGCTTTCTCCCCATGATTCTTTAGTCTTGCGGCTACTTCAATTTTTTATTCTTTTTTCAATTATTTTTCTTTTTTCAATTTTTTTTCTTTTTTGTTTTTTCTTCTTCTGCTAAATTTTTTAAAAACTTTTACCCTTTTCTTTTTTAACATTTTTTGACTAGTTCATCTAAATATATATATTTTTTCTTTCTTTTTTATATATTTTTATTTGTTTTATTTTTAAAATTTTTTTCTTTTTTCTTTTTTTTTCTTTTTTTCTTTTCTTTTCAGAACCTGTTTTTATCTCCTTTCTCCCCCCCACAATTTGGGGTCTCTTCTGATTTGGTTACAGCGCATTTTTCTGGGGTCTTTGCCACCCTTTTAGTAGTTTATTTGCTCCTTCATATCCTCTTATCTGGACAAAATGACAAGGCGGAAAAATCACCACAAACAAAAGAACAAGAGACAGTACCGAAGGCTAGGGACCTAATCAACACAGACATGGGTAATATGTCAGATCAAGAGTTCAGAATGACGATTCTGAACATTCTAGCCGGGCTCGAAAAAGGCATGGAAGATATTAGAGAAACCCTCTCTGGAGATATTAAAGCCCTTTCTGGAGAAATTAAAGAACTAAAATCTAACCAAGTTGAAATCAAAAAAGCTATTAATGAGGTGCAATCAAAAATGGACGCTCTCACTGCTAGGATAAATGAGGCAGAAGAAAGAATTAGTGATATAGAAGACCAAATGACAGAGAATAAAGAAGCCGAGCAAAAGAGGGACAAACAGCTACTCGGCCACGAGGGGAGAATTCGAGAGATAAGTGACACCATAAGACGAAACAACATTAGAATAATTGGGATTCCAGAAGAAGAAGAAACAGAGAGGGGAGCAGAAGGTCTATTGGAGAGAATCATTGGAGAGAATTTCCCTAATATGGCAAAGGGAACAAGCATCAAAATCCAGGAGATGCAGAGAACCCCCCTCAAAGTCAACAAGAATAGGACCACACCCCGTCACCTAATAGTAAAATTGACAAGTCTTAGTGACAAAGAGAAAATCCTGAAAGCAGCCCGAGAAAAGAAGTCTGTAACATACAATGGTAAAAATATTAGATTGGCGGCAGACTTATCCACAGAGACCTGGCAGGCCAGAAAGAGCTGGCATGATATATTCAGAGCACTCAACGAGAAAAACATGCAGCCAAGAATACTCTATCCACCTAAGCTATCATTGAAAATAGAAGGAGAGATCAAAAGCTTCCAGGACAAACAAAAACTGAAAGAATTTGCAAACACCAAACCAGGTCTCCAGGAAATATTGAAAGGGGTCCTCTAAGCAAAGAGAGAGCCTAAAAGTAGTAGATCAGAAAGGTACAGAGACAATATACAGTAACAGTCACCTTACAGGCTACTAATGGCACTAAATTCATATCTCTCAATAGTTACCCTGAATGTTAATGGGCTAAATGCCCCAATCAAAAGACACAGGGTATCAGAATGGATAAAAAAAACAAAACCCATCAGTATGTTGCCTACAAGAAACTCATTTTAGACGCGAAGACACCTCCAGATTGAAAGTGAGGGGGTGGAAAACAATTTACCATGCTAATGGGCATCAGAAGAAAGCTGGGGTGGCAATCCTTATATCAGATCAATTAGATTTCAAGCCAAAGACTATAATAAGAGATGAGGAAGGACACTATATCCTACTCAAAGGGTCTGTCCAACAAGAAGATCTAACAATTTTAAATATCTATGCCCCTAACGTGGGAGCAGCCAACTATATCAACCAATTAATAACAAAATCAATGAAACACATCAATAATAATACAATAATAGTAGGGGACTTTAACACTCCCCTCACTGAAATGGACAGATCATCCAAGCCAAAGATCAACAAGGAAATAAAGGCCTTAAATGACACACTGGACCAGATGGACATCACAGATATATTCAGAACATTTCAACCCAAAGCAACAGAATACACATTCTTCTCTAGTGCACATGGAACCTTCTCCAGAATAGATCACATCCTGGGTCACAAATCAGGTCTCAACCGGTATCAAAAGATTAGGATTATTCCCTGCATATTTTCAGACCACAATGCTCTGAAGCTAGAACTCAATCACAAGACGAAAGCTGGAAAGAACCCAAATACATGGAGACTAAACAGCATCCTTCTAAAGAATGAATGGGTCAACCAGGAAATTAAAGAAGAATTGAAAAAATTCATGGAAACAAATGATAAAGAAAACAGAAGCGTTCAAAATCTGTGGGACACAGCAAAGGCAGTCCTGAGAGGAAAATATATAGCGGTACAAGCCTTTCTCAAGAAACAAGAAAGGTCTCAAGTACACAACCTAACCCTACACGTAAAGGAGCTGGAGAAAGAACAAGAAAGAAACCCTAAACCCAGCAGGAGAAGAGAAATCATAAAGCTCAGAGCAGAAATCAATGAAATAGAAACCAAAAAAAAAAAACAATAGAAAAAATCAATGAAACTAGGAGCTGGTTCTTTGAAAGAATCAATAAGATTGATAAACCCCTGGCCAGACTCGTCAAAAGGAAAAGAGAAAGGACCCAAAAAATAAAATCATGAATGAAAGAGGAGAGATCACAACTAACACCAACGAAATACAGACAATTATAAGAACACACTATGAGCAACTCTACGCCAACAAATTGGACAATCTGGAAGAAATGGATGCATTCCTAGAGACATATAAACTACCACAACTGAACCAGGAAGAAATAGAAAACCTGAACAGGCCCATAACCAGTAAGGAGATTGAAACAGTCATCAAAAATCTCCAAACAAACAAAAGCCCTGGGCCAGATGGCTTCCCAGGGAATTCTACCAAACATTTAAAGAAGAACTAATTCCTATTCTCCTGAAACTGTTCCAAAAAATAGAAACGGAAGGAAAACTTTCAAACACATTTTATGAGGCCAGCATCACCTTGATCCCAAAACCAGACAAGGATCCCACCAAAATAGAGAACTAAAGACCAATATCCTTGATGAACACAGATGCAAAAATTCTCGCCAAAATACTAGCCAATAGGATTCAACAGTATATTAAAAGGATTATTCACCACGATCAAGTGGGATTTATTCCAGGGCTGCAGGGTTGGTTCAACATCCGCAAATCAATCAATGTGATAGAACACATTAATAAAAGAAAGAACAAGAACCATATGATACTCTCAATAGATGCTGAAAAAGCATTTGACAAAGTACAGCATCCCTTCCTGATCAAAACTCTTCAAAGTGTGGGGATAGAGGGCACATACCTCAATATTATCAAAGCCATCTATGAAAAACCCACCGCAAATATCATTCTCAATGGAGAAAAACTGAAAGCTTTTCCGTTAAGGTCAGGAACACGGCAGGGATGTCCATTATCACCACTGCTATTCAACATAGTATTAGAAGTCCTAGCCTCAGCAATCAGACAACAAAAAGAAATTAAAGGCATCCAAATTGGTAAAGAAGAAGTCAAACTATCACTCTTCGCAGATGATATGATACTATATGTGGAAAACCCAAAAGACTCCACTCCAAAACTGCTAGAACTTGTCCAGGAATTCAGTAAAGTGTCAGGATATAAAATCAATGCACAGAAATCAGTTGCATTTCTGTACACCAACAACAAGACTGAAGAAAGAGAAATTAAGGAGTCAATCCCATTTGCAATTGTACCCAAAACTATAAGATACCTAGGAATAAACCTAACCAAAGAGACTAAGAATCTATACACAGAAAATTATAAAGTACTCATGAAAGAAATTGAGGAAGACACAAACAAACTGGAAAAATGTTCCATGCTCCTGGATTGGAAGAATAAATACTGTGAAAATGTCCATGCTACCTAAAGCAATCTACACATTTAATGCAATCCCTATCAAAATACCATCCATTTTTTTCAAAGTAATGGAACAAATAATCCTAAAATTTATATGGAACCAGAAAAGACCTCGAATAGCCAAAGGAATATTGAAGAACAAAGACAAAGTTGGTGGCATCACAATTCTGGACTTCAAGCTCTATTACAAAGCTGTCATCATCAAGACAGCATGGTACTGGCACCAAAACAGACACATAGATCAGTGGAAGAGAATAGAGAGCCCAGAAATCGACCCTCAACTCTATGGTCAACTAATCTTTGACAAAGCAGGAAAGAATGTCCAATGGAAAAAAGACAGCCTCTTCAATAAATGGTGCTGGGAAAATTGGACAGCCACATGCAGAAAAATGAAATTGGACCACTTCCTTACACCACACACGAAAATAGGCTCCAAATGGATGAAGGACCTCAATGTGAGAAAGGAATCCATCAAAATCCTTGAGGAGAACGCAGGCAGCAACCTCTTCGACCTCAGCCGTAGCAACATCTTCCTAGGAACAACGGCAAAGGCAAGGGAAGCAAGGGCAAAAATGAACTATTGGGATTTCATCAAGATCAAAAGCTTTTGCACAGCAAAGGAAACAGTTAACAAAACCAAAAGACAACTGACAGAATGGGAGAAGATATTTGCAAACGACATATCAGATAAAGGGCTAGTATCCAAAATCTATAAGGAACTTGGCAAACTCAACACCCAAAGAACAAACAATCCAATCAAGAAATGGGCAGAGGACATGAACAGACATTTCTGCAAAGAAGACATGCAGATGGCCAACAGACACATGAAAAAGTGCTCCACGTCACTCGGCATCAGGGAAATACAAATCAAAACCACAATGAGATATCACCTCACACCAGTCAGAATGGCTAAAATTAACAAGTCGGGAAATGACCGATGCTGGAGAGGATGTGGAGAAAGGGGAACGCTCCTCCACTGTTGGTGGGAATGCAAGCTGGTGCAACCACTCTGGAAAACAGCATGGAGGTTCCTCAAAATGTTGAAAATAGAACTACCCTATGACCCAGCAATTGCACTACTGGGTATTTACCCTAAAGATACAAACATAGTGATCCGAAGGGGCACGTGTACCCGAATGTTTATAGCAGCAATGTCTACAATAGCCAAACTATGGAAAGAACCTAGATGTCCATCAACAGATGAATGGATAAAGAAGATGTGGTATATATACACAATGGAATACTATGCAGCCATCAAAAGAAATGAAATCTTGCCATTTGCGACGACGTGGATGGAACTAGAGCGTATCATGCTTAGTGAAATAAGTCAATCGGAGAAAGACAACTATCATATGATCTCCCTGATATGAGGACATGGAGAAGCAACATGGGGGGGTAGGGGGATAGGAAAAGAATCAATGAAACAAGATGGGATTGGGAGGGAGACAAACCATAAATGACTCTTAATCTCACAAAACAATCTGGGGGTTGCTGGAGGGAGGTGGGATTGGGAGAGGGGGAGCGGGCTATGGACATTGGGGAGGGGAGGCGAACCATAAGAGACTATGGACTCTGAAAAACAACCTGAGGGTTTTGAAGGGTCAGGGGTGGGAGGTTGGGGCAACCTGAGGGTTTTGAAGGGTCAGGGGTGGGAGGTGGGGGAACAGGTGGTGGGTAATGGGGAGGGCACGTTTTGCATGGAGCACTGGGTGTTGTGCAAAAAGAATGAATACTGTTACGCTGAAAAAATAAATAAAATGGAAAAAAAAAGAAAAAGGATGGACTATAGGCTGGTTGGATATTCTGAGTTAAGTGCACGCCAAGGCTCCTCTGCTTCCAAAACTTTTAAATGCTCTTAAAGCCAACACTCATAAATGACAGTGTATTCCTCCTTGAGGAAAGAAGTAAGAACAAGGTTGAACTCTAAGCAGGTTGGATACTCTGAGTTAAGTGCAAGCCAAGCCCCTTATGCTTCCAAAACACATAATTACTCTTATGGCCAACACTCATATGGAGCAGTTTTTTCCCATATGAGGAAAGATGTTACATCAAGGACAGACGCAAGGCAGGTTGGATACTCTCAGTTAAGTGCACGATGAGACCCTTATGCTTCTAAAATGTATAATGGCTCTTAAGGCAAACACTTATATAAGGAAATGTTTTCCGTATTGCGGAAGGAAGTTAGAACAAGGATGGACTTTAGTAAGGATGGATACTCTGCGTTAAGTACACACCAAGTCCCTAAATCTTCCTAAAACTAAAATCCCACTTAATACGAAGACCCGTTAAATGGCAGTGTTTTTCCAGTTAAGGAAAGATGTTACAAAAAGGACAGACGCTAGGCAGGTTAGATACTCTGTGCTAAGTGCATGCCAAGGCCCCTTGGTTCCAAAACGTATAACTGCTCCTAAGGCGAACACTTATATGTGCCAGTGTTTCCACAGTTGAGGAATGAAGTTAGAACAAGGACAGATGCTAGGGATGTTGGATACTCTGAGTTAAATACACACCAAGGCTTTTATGCTTCCAAAACGTACAAATGCTCTTAAGGCGAACACTCATAAATGGCAGTGTATTCCCACTTGAGGAAAGAAGTCAGAACAAGGTTGGACTCTAAGAAGGTTGGATATTCTGAGTTAAGTGCACGCCAAGGCCCTTAAGCTTCCATACGTCAAATCCCACTTAATATGAAAACCCGTTAAATGGCAGTGTTTTCCCAGTTGAGGAAAGATGTTACAACAAGGACAGACGCTAGGCAGGTTGGATACTCTGAGTTAAGTGCACACTAAGCCCCTATTGCTTCCAAAACATATAATCACTCTAAGGGCTAACACTCATATGTGGCAGAGTTTTCACTGTTGAGAAAAGAAGTAAGAACAAGGATGGACTCTAAGTAGTTTGGATCCTCTGAGTTAAGTGCACGCCCAGACCCTTACACTTCTAAAATGTAAAATCACGCTTAATACAGAAACCCATTAAATGGCAGTGTTTTCCCAGTTGAGGAATGATGTTAGAACAAGTACAGATGCTAGACAGCTTGGATACACTGAGTCAAGGGCACGCTAAGCCCCTTTTGCTTCCAAAACATATAATCACTCTAAGGGCTAATACTCATATGTGGCAGAGTTTTCTCTGTGAAGAAGAGAAGTAAGAACAAGGATGGACTCTAAGCAGTTTGGATCCTCTGAGTTAAGTGCACGCCCAGACCCTTATTCTTCTAAAATGTAAAATCATGCTCAATACCAAAACCCATTAAATGGCAGTGTTTTCCCAGTTGAGGAAAGATGTTACAACAAGTACAGACGCTAGACAGGTTGGATACTCTGAGTTAAGTGCACACTAAGCCCCTTATATTTCCAAAATATATAACCACGCTTAGGGCGAACACTCATATGTGGCAGTGTTTCCCCATTGAGGAAGGAAGTTAGAACAAGGATGGACTCTAGGCTGGTTGGATATTCTGAATTAAGTGCACACCAAAGCTCTTATGCTTCCAAAACTTTTAAACGCTCTTAAGACAAACACTCATAAATGGCAGTGTATTCCCACTTGAGTAAAGAAGTTAGAACAAGGTTGGACTCTAAGCAGGTTGGATACTCTGAGTTAAGTGCAAGCAAATCCCCTTATGCTTCCAAAACACATAATCCCTCTTACAGCTAACACTCATATGGGGCAGTGTTTTCCCAGTTGAGGAAAGATGTTACAACAAGGAGAGATGCGAGGCAGGTTAGAGAATCTGAGTTAAGTGCACGCCAAGCCCCTTAGGATTCCAAAACATATAAACCCTCTTGGAAAATACTCATCAATGACACCACATTCCCACTTGAAGAAAGAAGTTAGAACCAGGACGGAACCTCGTCAGGTTGGATACTCTGAGTTAAGTGCACGCCAAGCCCCTTATGCTTCCAAAACATAAAATCCCACTTAATATGCAAACCCATTTAATCACTGTGTTTTCCCAGTTGAGGAAAGAAGTTACAACAAGGACGGACTCTAAGCAGGTTGGATACTCTGAGTTAAGTGCATGCCAAGGCCCTTTTGCTTCCAAAATGTAAAATCCCACTTAATACGAAAACCCATTAAATGGCAGTGTTTTCCCAGTTGAGGAAAGATGTTACAACATGGACAGACGCTAGTTAGGTTAGATACCCTGTGTTAAGGGCTGACCAAGCCACTATGATTCCAAAATGTAAAATCGTTCGTATGGCAAACACTCATATGTGGAAGTGTTTCCCCAGTTGAGTAATGAAGTTAGAAGAAGGACGGATGCTAGGCAGGTTGAATACTCTCAGTTAAGTGCACACTAAGGCCTTAAGCTTCCAAATCGTATAATGGCTCTTAAGGGTAACACTTATATATGGCAGTGTTTTCCCTATGGAGGAAAGAAGTTAGAAGAAGGATGGACTCCAGGCTGGCTGGATACTCTCAGTTAAGTGCATACCAAAGCCCTTATGCTTCCATAACCTATCATTGCTCTTACAGCTAACATTCCTATGGGGCAGAGATTTCCCAGTTGAGAAAAGAAGTTAGAATAAGGATGGCCTCTACGCAGGTTGGATAATCTGAGTTAAGTTCTCGCCAAGGCCATTATGATTCCAAATCTATAGTCGCTCTTATGGCTAAAACTCATATGGGGCAGTGTTTTCCCAGTGGAGGAAAGATGTTACAACAAGGACAGACGATAGGCAGTTTGGATACTCTGAGTTAAGTACACGCCAAGGCCCTTACGCTTAAGAAATGTAAAATCCCACTTAATATGAAAACCCATTAAATGGTAGTGTTTTCCCAGTTGAGGAAAGATGTTACAACAAGGACACACAAGGCAGGCTTGATACTCTGAGTTCAGTGCAAGACAAGACTCTTATGCTTCCAAAACCTAAAATCCCTCTTAATATGAAAACTGGTTAAATGACACTGTTTTCCCACTTGAGGAAAGATTTTACAACAAGGACAGACACTAGGCAGTTTGGATACACTGAGTTAAGTGCACGCCACGGTCCCTATGTATCCAAAACATATAATCGCTCTAAAGGCGTACATTCATATGTGGCAGTGTTTCCCTAGTGGAGGATTGAAGGTAGAACAAGGACGAACTCTAAGCAGGTTGGATACTCTGAGTTAAGTTCACGCCACGGCCCTTATGCCTCCTAAACGTAAAATCCTGCTTACTATGAAAACCCCTTAAATGGCAGTCTTTTCTCTGTTGAGGAATGATGTTACAACAAGGACAGACGCTAGGTATTTTAGATACTCTGAGTAAAGAGCAAGCCAAGGCCCCTATGATCCCAAAATGTATAATCACTCATAAGGCGAACTCTCATATGTGGCAGTGTTTCCCCAATTGAGGAATGAAGTTAGAACAAGGATGGACGCTAGGCAGGTTCGATATTCTGAGTTAAGTGCACGGCAAGGCCCTTATGCTTTCAAAACTTATAATCGCTCTTACGGCTAACACCCATATGGGCCAGAGTTTTCCCGGTTGAGAAAAGAAGTTAGAACAAGGATGGACTCTAAGAAGTTTGGATACTCTGAGTTAAGTGCATGCCAAGGCCCTTATGATTCCAAAACCTACAATCCCACTTAATATGAAAACCCATTAAATGGCAGTGTTTTCCCAGTTGAGGAAAGAAGTTAGAACAAAGAGGGACGCTAGGCAGGTTGGATACTCTGAGTTAAGTACACACCAAGCCCCTTATGCTTCCAAAACCTATAATCACTCTTACGGCTAAAACTCATATGGGGCAGAGTTTTCCCAGTTGAGAAAAGAAGTTAGAACAAGGATCGACTCTAAGCAAGTTGGATACTCTGAGTTAAGTGCACGCCAAGGCCCTTATGCTTCAGAACATATAATCCTGCTTAATACGACAACCCATTAAAGGGCAGAGTTTTCCCAGTTGAGGAAAGATGTTAGAATAAGGTCAGATACTAGACAAGTTGCATAATCTGAGTAAAGTTGACGCTAAGCCCCTTATGCTTCAAAATCTTATAATCACTCTTAGGGCTAACACTCATGTGTGGCTGAGTTTTCTCTGTTGAGAAAAGAAGTTAGAACAAGGATGGACCCTAAGAGTTTGTATCCTCTGAGTTAAGTCCACGCCCAGACAATTATGCTTCCAAACATAAAATCCTGCTTAATACAAAAACCCATTAAATGGCAGTGTTTTCCCAGTTGAGGAAAGATGTTACAACAAGGAAAGACTCTGGGCACGTTAGATACTCTGAGTTAAGTGCCAGCCAATGCCCTTATGCTTCCAAAACGTAAAATCCCTCTTAAAATGAAAACCCGTTAAATGACAGTGTTTTCTCATTTGAGGAAAGATGGTACAAGGACAGAAGCTAGTCATGTTGGATACTCTGAATTAAGTGCTCTCCAGGGCTCCTTTAATTCCAAAATGTATAACCGCTTGTAAGGCGAACACTCCTATGTGGCAGTGTTTCCTCAGTTGAGGAATGAAGTTAGAACAAGGACGGATGCTAGGCAGGTTGAATACTCTCAGTTATGTACACCTCAAGGCCTTATTCTTCTAAATTGTATAATGGCTCTTAAGGGTAACACTTATATATGGCAGTGTTTTCCCTATGGAGTAAAGAAGTTAGAAGAAGGACGGACTCCAGGCTGTTTGGATACTCTGAGTTGAGTGCATGCCAAAGCCCTTATGCTTACAAAACCTATAAACACTCTTAAGGCGAACACTCATAAATGACAGTGTATTCCCACTTGAAGAAAGAAGTTAGAACAAGGACGGACTCTAGTCAGGTTGGATACTCTGAGTTACTTGCACGCCACGCCCCTAATGCTTCCAAAACCTAAAATCCCGCTTAATATAAAAACCCATTAAATGGCAGTGTTTATCCAGATGAGAAAGAAGTTAAAACAAGGACGTATCCTAGGCAGGTTGGATACTCTGAGTTAAGTGCACACCAAGGCCCTTATGCTTCCAAAACGTAAAATCCCACTTAATACGAACAGCCATTAAATGGCAGTGTTTTCCCATTTGAGGAAAGGTGTTACAACCAGGACAGAAGATAGGTAGGCTAGATATTCTGAGTTAAGTGCACACCAAGGCCCTTTGATTCCAAAATGTATAACGGCTCTTAAGGCGAACACTCATATGTGAGAGTGTTTTCCCAGTTGAGGAATGAAGTAAAAACAAGGACGGATGCTAGGCAGGTTGAATACTCTCAGATAAGTGCACAGCAAGGCATTATGCTTCTAAATTGTATAATGGCTCTTAAGGGTGACACTTATATATGGCAGTGTTTTCCCTACTGAGGAAACAAGTTAGAAGAAGGACAGACTCCAGGCTGGTTGGATACTCTGAGTTAAGTAAACGCCATATCCCTTATGTTTCCATAACCTATCATTGCTCTTACGGCTAACACTCCTATGGGGCAGAGTTATCCCGGTTGAGAAAAGAAGTTAGAATAAGGATGGACTCTACGCAGGTTGGATACTCTGAGTAAAGTTCACGCCATTGCCCGTATGATTCCAAAAGCTATAATTGCTCTTATGGCAAACACTCATATGGGGCAGTGTTTTCCCAGTTGAGGAATGAGGTTACAACAAGCCGAGACGCTAGGCAGGTTGGATACTCTGAGTTAAGTGTAAGGCAAGGCCCTTATGCTTCCAAAACATATAATCGCTCTTATCGCTAACACTCGTATGGGCCAGAGTTTTCCCGGTTGAGAAAAGAAGTTAGAACAAGGATCCACTCTAAGCAGGTTGGATAATCTGAGCTAAGTGCACGCCAAGGCCCTTATGCTCCAGAACATATAATCCTGCTTAATACGACAACCCATTAAAGGGCAGAGTTTTCCCAGTTGAGGAAAGATGTTAGAATAAGGTCAGATGCTAGACAGGTTGGATACTCTGAGTTAAGTGCACACTAAGACCCTTTTGCTTCCACAACATATAAACACTCTAAGGGCTAACACTCATATGTGGCAGAGTTTTCTCTGCTGAGAAAGAAGTAAGAACAAGGATGGACTCTAAGCAGTTTGGATCCTCTGAGTTAAGTGCACGCTCAGACCCTTATTCTTCTAAAATATAAAATCATGGGAAATACGAAAACCCATTAAATGGCAGTGTTTCCCCGTTGAGGAATGAAGTTAGAACAAGGATGGACTCTAGGCTGGTTGGATATTCTGAATTAAGTGCACACCAAGGCTCTTATGCTTCCAAAACCTTTAAACGCTCTTAAGACAAACACTCATATATGGCAGTGTATTCCCACTTGATTAAAGAAGTTAGAACAAGGTTTGACTCTAAGCAGGTTGGATACTCTGAGTTAAGTGCAAGCCAATCCCCTTATGCTTCCAAAACACATAATCCCTCTTACAGCTAACACTCATATGGGGCAGTGTTTTCCCAGTTGAGGAAAGATGTTACAACAAGGACAGACACAAGGCCCATTCGATACTCTGAGTTAAGTGCAGGACAAGGCTCTTATGCTTCCAAAACCTAAAATCCCTCTTAATATGAAAACCGGTTAAATGACACTGTTTTCCCAGTTGAGGAAAGATTTAACAACAAGGGCTGATGCTAGGCAGTTTGGATACACTGAGTTAAGTGCACGCCAACGTCCCTATGTATCCAAGATGTATAATCGCTCGTAAGTCGAGCACTCATATTTGGCAGTGTTTCCCCAGTTGAGGAATGAAGTTAGAACAACTACAGACGCTAGTCAGGTTAGATACACTGAGTTAAGTGCAAGCAAAGGCCCTTATGCTTCCAAAACTTAAATCCCGCTTAATACAAAAACCCGTTAAATGACAGTATTTTCCCATTTGAGGAAAGATGGTACAACAAGGGCAGACGCTAGGCAGGTTGGATACTCTGAGTTAAGTGTACGCCAACTCCCTTATGATTCCAAAACATATAATTGCTCTAAAGGCATACACTCATATGTCACAGTGTTTCCCTAGTTGAGGATTGAAGGTAGAACAAGGATGGACTCTAAGCAGTTTGGATACTCTGAGTTAAGTGCACACCACGGCCCTTATGCTTCCAAAATGTAAAATCTTGCTTAATACAAAAGCCCATTAAATGGCAGTGTTTTCCAGTTGAGGAAAAAGTTAGAATAATGACAGAATCTAGGCAGGTTGCATACTCTGTATTAAGTACACACCAAGCCCCTTATGCTTCCAAAACCTATAATCGCTCTTATGGCTAAAACTCATATGGGGCAGTGTTTTCCCGGCTGAGAAAAGAAGTTAGAACAAGGATCGACTCTAAGCAAGTTGGATAATCTGAGCTAAGTGCACGCCAAGGCCCTTATGCTTCAGAACATATAATCCTGCTTAATACGACAACCCCTTAAAGGTCAGAGTTTTCCCAGTTGAGGAAAGATGTTAGAATAAGGTCAGACACTAGACAAGTTGCATAATTTGAGTAAAGTTGACGCTAAGCCCCTTATGCTTCAAAATCTTATAATCACTCTTAGTGTTAACACTCATATGTGGCTGAGTTGTCTCTGTTGAGAAAAGAAGTTAGAACAAGGATGGATCCTAAGAGTTTGTATCCTCTGAGTTAAGTGCACGCCCAGTCAATTATGCTTCCAAAACTTAAAATCCCACTTAATACAAAAACCCATTAAATGGCAGTGTTTTCCAAGCTGAGGAAAGAATTTAGAACAAGGAGGGACAATAGGCAGGTTAGATACTATGATTTAAGTGCAGGCCAAGGCCCATATGATTCCAAAGCATATAATTGCTCTTAAGGTGAACACTCATATGTGGCAGTGTTTCCCTAGTTGAGGATAGAAGTTAGAACAAGGACAGACTCTAGGCTGGTTGGATAATCTGAGTTAAGTGCACACCAAGGCTCTTAGGCTTCCAAAACATATAAACACTCTTAAGGCGTACACTCATAAATGGCAGTATATTTCCACTTGAGGAATGAAGTTAGAGCAAGGTTGGACTCACAATGGAGTATTATGCCTCCATCAGAAAGGATGAATACCCAACTTTTGTAGCAACATGGACGCGATTGGAAGAGATTATGCTGAGCGAAATAAGTCAAGCAGAGGGAGTCAAGTATCATATGGTCTCACTTATTTGTGGAGCATAACGAAGAACATGGAAGACATGGTGAGATGGAGGGCAGAGGGAGTTGAAGGAAACTGGAAGAGGAGATGAACCATGAGATACTATGGACTCTGAAAAACAACCAGAGCATTTTGAAGGGGCGGGGGCTGGTAGGTTGAGGAACCAGGTGTTGCATAATAGGGAGGGCACGTACTGCATGGAGCACTGGGTGTGGTGCAAAAACAATGAAAACTGTTATGCTGTAAATATACAAATAAAAAAAGAACAAGGTTGGACACAAAACAGGTTGGATTCTCAGACTTAAGTGCACGCCAAGCCCATTTTTCTTCCAAAACATATAATTGCTCTTATGGCTAAAACTCATACGGGGCAGAGTTTTCCCAGTTGAGAAAAGGAGTTTGAATAAGGATGGACTCTAAGCAGATTGGATACTCTGTGTTATGTGCACGCCAAGGCTCTTATGCTTCCAAAAGCTATATTTGATCTTACGGCTAACAGTCTTCTGGGGCAGTGTTTTCCCAGTTGAGGAAAGATGTTACAACAAGGACAGACACTAGGCAGGTTGGACATTCTGAGTTAAGTTCACGCCAAAGTCCCTATGATTCCAAAATGTATAATCACTTGTAAGGGGAACACTCATATGTGGCAGTGTTTCCCCAGTTGAGGAATGAAGTTAGAACAATGACGGATGCTAGGCAGGTTTGATACTCTCATATAAGTGCACGCCAAGGCACTTATGCTTCTAAAACATATAATCGTTCTTAAGGCTAATACTTAAACTAGGGTTCTGTTGAAGTCCAAAAGTCATATGAGGTTCCACCTTCTGACCCCTGGCCATTGACCTGGGCATCTGCCTGGTGGTAGGTGTCTGGCATGTGTGAGAATCCCCTTTTTTTTCATTGCGGCCTACGAAATTGGTGTTGGCCCAGGGTCCTTGCAGTTGTCTCCCAATCTTGAGGTTTTGTGCAACTGTGGCGAGCACAGTTTCCTTCGGGATGGGGAGCAGGGTCCTACACTTTGGCTTCGGAGGCCCCATCCCGGAGGGCCTGGTAGCCAGGGCTTTGGGGACAAAATTCTGCAAACACAAAATAAGGTTAGTGTGAGGGTCGAGGTGATGACAGGCCCAATCTGCATACTGTGAGGGCAGTGCTCCGGGATCTGAAATTAGTTCAACGGGGAAGCAGGAGCACAGGCTTTTCTGTCTGGGTTGTGTATCTCGGATGGCCGTGGAAATGAGGGGTGGCTTCATGGGACCATGGGAAATTCTGCCTCTGAGGGGATTCTTCCTGGCTCCCAAGGGTTTGGTGTCTTTCGGGGGGAAGGGAAGAGTCCTGTTTTCATCTCACGGGTCAGGCCATATCAGGGATCCCAGAGTTGGGTTCTGGGTTAGTGCTTCTGGAAAACGAGACCGAGGGTGAGGATTTTTGCCTAGGGGCAAGGCAGGCCCTCTATGCAGGCACTTGGTCCAGCTAGAAAGGGGGCTTGTTTGAAACCGGGATCAGGCTGAGAGTCAAAATGCCTGTTTGTGGCCAGAGCCACCCTTATACGTGGGCAGGGTATCACAGGTCATGCAGATGGCTCCCACACTGAGAGTTTGACCCTATCCCCACAGCAAGCTTTTCCTGCTGCGGGGAAGGAGGATTGTTCTTTTGTGCTTGAGATTCCCCATTAATCTGGGATTTGAGTCATGGTCTCTGCACAGATGCCTGAATACCCAGGTTAGGTAGAGATGAGAGTCTGGCCTTGGCACGTCCCACTTGCAGGATATGGGGTCCACTACATGGAGAGCTAATGGGGGGTCAGGGCTCAGACTGTGTCAGACAGAGCATTAGTGCACAGGGCATCCTAGGATATTGGGGTGCCAACGAGGGCCATGCAGGTGGATCCTTTCGTGGGGATTCTGGATAAACCATAGGGCCCTTCTTCTTTCTGGAGGGCATGCAGAAGGCTGTGTTTTCTCTCCAGTATTCCCAATCTGGAGGACCTTCTGGCCATGAAGTTGAGGAAGGAAATCTGAACTCACAAGCGCTGGTTCAGTTGAGTGATGAGTGCATGGTAATTCCAATGTTGAGCGTCTGACTCGAGATCTCTAGGACCATAGTCAGGGGGAGTGTCGAATGGTTGCTCACACAGGAATTTGTTTCCATAATGGCAGCCGAATGGAGGCGAGGGCTCAAGATTCCAGGGAGGTTTTCCCAGGCTGGGACTTGTGATCTGCTCCAAATAGCAAGATTTCCTTCTATGGGAGAGGTGGAGTCCGTTTTGATGGATTCAGTGTCCTCCATATGGAAAGTCCTGGTAGTAGAGCTCACTGCATGGATGCCTGGAAATCCCAGCTCAGCTTACACTTGCATCCCAGGAATAAGGCAGTTTCAATCTGGTGGATCTGGCGTGAAATGTCCAGGGGGCCGTGTTGACAGGGAGCCTCAAGCTGATGGATCACAATACTGGCTTATGTCCATGAGACATAAGTATGTGGCGGAGGCTTAGCGCCATGCAGAATTCTCCACCTCTGAGGGTTTTACTCAGCTCCTTAGAGCCAGGTTGCCTTCTGGGGACAGGAGGTGTGCTGTATTTTGCATAAGGGACCTAGCGTTGGAACATGGGTAAGTACTCCGAACATTCCTCTGGGGACAGATGCCTGCAAACCTAAGCTAGGATTCCATTGAGATCCTAGGGGCATATCAGTTTCCATCTTCTAACTTAGGCCATTGACCTGGGTGTCTGCCTGGAAGTAGGTGTCTGGCATGTGTCAGACTGTGCATTTCTGACTAGAGCTGTCAAAGAAATTGGGTGGGCTCAGGGTCCTTGCATGTGTCTCCCAATCTGGAGGGTTTGTGCAACTGTGACAAGCAGAATATCCTTCGAAAGGGCAGGAGAGTCCTGTGCTCTGGCTCAAGAGACCCCATCTGAGAGGGCCTGTGGCCAGGGCTTTGGGGACAAAAGTCTGCAAACACAAGCTCAGTTTAGGGTGAGGGGAGAGGTGATGGCAGGCCCGATCTGCAGACTGTGAGGGAAGTGCCTTGGGATCGGAAATTAGTTCAACGGGGAGGCATGAGCGCAGGTTCTTCTGTCTGGGTTTTGTGTCTCGGTTGGCCATGGAATGGAGTGGTGGCCTCATGGTCCATGGGAGATTCTGCCTCGGTGGGGATTTTGCATGGCTCCCAAGGTTTTTGGTGTCTTACTGGATGAAGGGAAGAGAGCTGTTTTCCGTCTCAGGGATCCCGCCTTAGCAGGGATTCCAGAGTCGTCTTCTGGGTCCGAGTGCCTGGAAAACCTGACGGAGGGTGAGGATTTGGCCCTAGGGGCATGTCAGGCCCAACATTCGGGCTCCTGTTACAGCTAGCGAGGGGACTTGTTTGAAAGTAGGCTCAGGCTTATGGGCATAATGCCTGGTTGTGCCCAGGGCAGACCTCCTGGGTGGGCGTGGTCTCATGGGCTAAGCAGCTGGCTCCCACTCTGAGGGTGTGACCCCCATCTCCACAGCAAGCTTTTCCAGCCATGGGGAGGGAGGAGTGCTCCTTTGTGCTTGAAGTTACCCCATAGTCCAAGATTTGAATTATGGTCTGGGCACAGATGCCTGAACACCCATGTTGGGTAGACACGACAGCCTAGGGCCGTGGTTGCTCTCACCTGCAGGAGATGGGGTCTGCTATCCATGGGGCTGAATAGAGGGCGGAGCTCACGCTGTGTCACACAGAGCAATAGTGCACAGTCGGCCTGGATATTGGGGTTCCATCTAGGGATGTGTAGGTTATCCTCACATGGGGATTTTGGGCAGACCCATAAGACCCTTCTTTTTGGAGTGCATGCAGAAGGCTGCGTTGTGGCTCTAGAATTCCCAATTTGGAGGGCTTGTTGGCCAGGAGGGTGAGGACGGAATTCTGCACGCACAAGCGCTGCTTCTTTTAAGTGCCGAGCACATGGTAGTTCCAATGTGCAATGTCTGACTTGAGATCTCCAGCACCTGAGTCAGGGCGAGTGTCGGATGGTCGCTCATGCTGTAGTTTGTGTGCATGATGCTAGATGAATGGAAGGGGGGCCTCATGAAGCCATGGAGGTTTTCCCAGGCTGGGGTGTGTGAGCTGCTCTGAATAGCAAGCTTTCCTTCTGCAGTACAGGGGGGCTCCATTTTGGTGGCTGCAGAGTCCCCGATATGGAAAGAAATGGTAGCAGAGTTCACCAAAAAGAGTTTGGAAATCCCAGCTCAACTTATCATTTTAGCCCAGGAACAAGGCATTTTGGATCTGGTGACACTTGGGCAATTGGCCAATGGTCTGAGGTGACAGGGAGCCACATGCTTCTGGGTCAAAATGCTGGCTTGTGTCCAGGGAGACTTTAGAATGTGGCGGGAGCTCAGGCGCCATTCAGGATTCTCCTTCCCTGAGTGTTGGAAGCAGCTCCCAAGAGCCAGGTTGCCTTCTGGGGACAGGATGTGTTCTGTTTTTTGGATCAGGGACCTAGCATTGGAACATATGTAGACACTAATGTAGGGGCCTGGTTAGCCAGAGGAACTTACTTGTAAACCCCGGATATTGGGGTGGGCCTGGCCAGATTGCCTTATCCAATCAGTGGGGTGTGCATATATTAACTGTGCTGAGTTGAAATCTCATTGGCCACCTGTGTGTGGGACTAGCTCAACCACCTCTATAAAGGTTAGTCTGTGAGGCTGGGGGGTGAAGTAGCAGGAGTTAGAATAGCCTTCGAGATGTAGGAGGAGTTAGAATAGCCATTAGAGAAGTAGGAGGAGTTAGAATAGCTTTTAGAGAAGTAGAAGGAGTTAACATAGCCGTTAGAGTAGTAGAAGTTGATAGAGTAGCCATTAGAGTAGCTTTTGGGAGCTGTTAGGATAGTTGTTGGAGAGATAGCGTCGGGGTAGTCAGGAGCATCAGAGCTTCAGGATCATCCGGATCATCGGGAGCAGCATTGCTTGGAACTGCCCCGCCCCTCGCAGCAGCACCACCACGAGCGGCCTCGCCTCACCAGGCAGCAGAAGAGCACGAGAACTGCCTCACCGTGGCCACGCCAAGACTGGCCTCATTTCCCCGAGATGCAGCCTCGCCAGAGCGGCATCATTCCGGAGAGCCGCATCATTGGCATGCAGCCTCATCTGAGAGTGGCCTGGTCCATAGTGGCCTCTTTATCATCAGGTGCAGACTTCGTCCAGCGTGTAGCCTCGTCCACAGCGGCCTCATCTGGGGAGCGGCCTTGTCATAGTGGCGTCATGGGGAGCAGAGTCTGTGTCGTCAGGGTTGTCTTCCTCGTCATCAACGCTTCTGTGTCATCAGGAGTGGTGTCCTTGTTGTCATCACTAGACATAAGAAATGTCCCCGAACTGTTGGTTTGATTTTCGATGCTTAGTCTGGAATAAAGCTTTGCTTGATTTTTGCTTTGTGTAGTCTCATAACATTGATCATGGACCCTTACACTCCAAAATTTCCACTGGGGACAGATGCCTACAAAACTCAGCGAGGGTTCCATTGAAGTCCTAAGTGCATGTCATTTTCCATCTTCTGACTCAGGGCCATTGACCTGGGTGTCTGCCTGGAGGTAGGTGTCTGGCATGTGTCAGACTGTGCATTTCTGTCCTGAATGGCCAACGAAATTGGGTGGGATCAGGGGCCTTGCAGGTGTCCCCCATCTGGAGGGTTTGGGCAAATATGACGGGAAGCGTTTCTTTTTGGAGGGCAGGCAGAATCCTGTGCTGTGGCTCCAGAGGTCCCATCCTGGAGAGCCTGTCAGCCAGGGCTTTAGGCACAAAATTCTGCAAACACAAACTGGGGTTAGGGTGAGGGGCGATATGATGTCAGACCCAATCTGCAGACCGTGAGGGCAGAGCCTTGGGATCTGTAATTAGGGCAACGGGGAGGCGAGAGCACTCTTTCTTGGCTGTGTGTCTCACTTGGGCATGGAATGGAAGGGTGGCCTCATGGGCCCATGGGAGATTCTGCCTCTGGGGTGATTTTGCACAGCTCCTATGTTTTCGGTGTGTTTCTGGATGAAGGGAAGAGAGATGTTTTCCATCTCAGGAGTCCCTCCATAGCAGGTATTCCAGAGTCGGCTTCTGGGTCCGGGCGCCTGGAGAACCCGACCTAGGTTAAGCATTGGACTTAGGGGCATGGCAGGCCCGATATGTGGGCTCCTGGTCTATCTAGTGAGAGGGCTTGTTTAAGGTAGGCTCAGGCTGATGGTCAAAATTCCTGTTAGTGCCCAGATCGGGACTCCTGTGTGGGCCTGGTCTCAGGGACCATGCAGCTGGCTCCCAAACTGAGGTTTGGACACCCATCCCCACAGCAAGATTTTCCAGCCATGGGGAAGGAGGAGTGCTCTTTTCAAGGAGTGCTTGAAGTACCCCCATAGGCGGGATTTCACTTATGGTCTATTCACAGATGCTTGAACACCCAGGTTGGGTAGACTTCACAGCCTAGGGTCCTGGCCGGTCCCACCTGCAGAAGATGGTGCCCGCTACCTGGGGTCTGACTGGAGGTCGGGGATCAGGCTGTGTCACACAGGGCATGAGTGCACAGTGCGTTCTGGATATTAGAGTTCCGTCTAGGGCCCTGCAGGTTGATCCTCACATGGGGATTCTCAGCAACTCATAGGGCCCTTCTTCTTTCAGGAGGGCAGGAAGAAGGCTGCATTGTGGCTCCAGAATTCCCAATCTGGAGGTCTTTCAGGTCAGCAGGGTGAGGAAGGAAGTATGAACGCACAAGTGCCGGTTCAGTACAGTGCCGATTACATGGCAGTTCCAATGTACAGTGTCTGACTCGTGATCTCTAGCACCTGAGTCAGGGCGAGTGTCGGATGGTCGTTCACACTGGAGTTTGTGTCCATGATGCCTGATAATGGAGGGGTTGCCTCATGAGTCCATGGAGGTTTTCCCAGGCTGGGGCTTGTGATCTGCTCAGAACAGCAAGCTTTCCTTCTGCAGTACAAGGTGGCTGCAGAGTCCCCCATATGGAAAGACGTGGTAGCAGAGCTCACCAAAAAGAGTCTGGAAATCCCAGCTCAGGTTATCATTCTAGCCCAGGAACAAGGCATTTTGGATCTGGAGACTCTAAAGCAATTGGCCAGGGAGCTGAGTCAACAGGGAGCCGCATGCTTATGGCTCAAAATGCTAGCTTTTGTCCAGGAAGAGTTTACAATGTGGCGGGGGATCAGTCTCCATGCAGAATTCTTCTACCCTGAGAGGTGGACACAGCTCCCAAGAGCCAGGTTGTCTTCTGGGGAAGGAGGTGTTCTGTTTTGTGGCTCAGGGATCAAGTGTTGGACAATATGTAGGTATTCCAGAGTTTGCATCTGGAGAGAGATGCCTACAAACATAAACTAGGGTTCCATTGAGGTCCTAGGGTTATGTCATTTTCCTTCCTCTGACTCAGGGCCATTGACCTTTGTGTCTGCCTGGAGGTTGGTGTCTGGCATGTGTCAGACTGTGCATTTCTGTCCAGAGAGGCCAACGAAATTGGGTGAACTCAGGGACCTTGCGGGTGTCTCCCAATCTGGAGGGTTTGTGCAAATGTGACAGGCAGAGTTTCCTACAGGAGGGCAGGCAGAGTCCTGTGCAGAGGCTCCAGAGGCTTCATCCTGGAGGGCCTCTTGGACAGGGCTTTGGGGACAAAAGTCTGCAAACACAAACTCGGGTTAGAGTGAGGGGCGAGGTAATGGCAGGCCCGATCTGCTGACCATGAGCACAGTGCCTCAGGATCAGAAATTAGGGTGATGGGGAGGCGGGAGCTCAGGCTTTTCTGTCTGGATTGTGTGTCTGGGTTGGCCACAGAATGGATGGTTGGCCTCCTGTAGCCATGAGAGATTCTGTCTCTGTGAGAATTCTGCCTGGCTCCAAAGGTTTTGGTGTCTTTCAGGGGATGAGAAGACTGTGGTTTTCCTTCTCAGGGGTCCCGCCATAGCATGGATTCCAGAGTCAGCTTCTGGATCAGGGTTCCTGGAGAACCTGACCGAGGGTGAGGATTTGGGCCTAAAGGCATGTCAGGCCCTATATGCAGGCTCCTGCTCCAGCTATTGAGGGAGCTGATTTGTAAGTGGGCTCAGGCTAAGGGTCACAATGCCTGTTTGTGGCCAGGGCAGCCATCTTGGGTGGGCATGGTCTCTTGGGCCATGCAGCTGGCTCCCACCCTGAGGGTTAGACCCCCATCCCCACAGCAAGCTTTTCCCCTCTTGGGGAAGGAGGAGTGCTCATTGATGCTTGAGGTTCCCCCATAGTTTGGGATTTGAGCTATGGTCTGAACAAAGAAGCTTGTACTCAGGTTGGATAGAGATGACTGTCTCTGACCTTGGAATGTCCCACGTGCAGGATATGGGTCCCGCTACCTGGGGGGGGGGCTGTTGGGAGGTTGGGTCTCAGTCTGTGTCAGACAGAGCATTAGTGCACAGGGCGGCCTAGGACATTGGGGTGCCATCGAGGTCCATGCAGATTGATCCTCACATGGGGATTTGCTGCAGACACCTAGGGTTCTTGTCCTTTCTGGAGGGCAGGCAGAAGACTATGTTGGGGCTCCTGAATGAACAATCTGGAAGGCTTCAGGACCAGGAGGCTGAGGACAGAATTCTGAACGCACAAGTGCTGGTTCCATTCAGTGTGGAGCATCTTGCATTTCCAATGTGCAGCATCCGACTTTAGATCTCCAGCAGCTGAGTCAGGGTACATGTCAGATGATCGCTCACAGTGAAGTTTGTGTCCATGATGGCCGACCAGTGGACGGTGGACTCTTGAGGTCATGGAGGTCTTCCCAGGCTGGGACTTGTGAGCTACTCTGAACAGCAAGCTTTCCTACTGCGGGACAGGGGCAGTCCGTTTGAATGGCACCGGGGTAACCCATATGGAAAGAAGTCTTAGCAGAAGTTACTGCATGGATGCCTGGAAAGCCCAGTTCCGCCTCGCCTTCTAGCCCAGGAACAAGGCCGTTTGGATCTGGTGACTCTGGGGCAAAGTGTCCAAGGGGCTGAGGTGACAGGGAGCCTCATTCTGATGGTTCACAATGCTGGCTTGTGTCCACGGAGACCTTAGAATGTGGCGGGGTCTCAGGTGCCAGGATTCTCGCCTCTGAGGTTTGGACACAGCTCCCTGGAGCCAGGTTGCCTTCTGGGGACAGGGCGTGTTCTGTTTTCTGGCTCAGGGATTAAGTGTTGGACCATATGTAGGTATTCCAGATTTTGCCTCTGGATACTGATGCCTGAATACCTAAGCTAGGCTTCCGTTGAGATCCTAGGGGTATGTCAGGTTCCATCTCTGACTCAGGGCCATTGACCTTGGTGTCTGCCTAGACGTAGGTGTCTGGACTGTGTCCGAAGGCGCCTTTTGTCCAAGGCGGCAAACAAATTTGGTGTGGGCTCAGGGGAATTGCTGGTGTCTCCCAATCTGGAGGGTTTGTCCATATGAGACAGGCAGAGTTTCCTTTGGGTGGGCAGGCAGAGTCCTGCGCTGTGGCTCCATAGGCCCCTTTTGTTGGGGCGGGCCAGGCCATCTAGATGGAGGTGGCCAATCAGTGTGGCATGCATATATTTACAGAGGTGAGTTGCAATCCCATTGGCCACCTGTGTTTGGGTCGGGCTCAACAACCTCTTTTAAGGCTGGTCTGTGAGGTTGCAGGGGGTGGGTAGCAGGATGTGTTAGAGTAGCCAGAAGCAGGAGTCATTAGAGTAGCCATTAGGGGATCCATTGGTCTGTTAGGGTTTTGGTAGGAGTGATAGTGTTGTGGTTGTGGAGAGTGACAGCGCCCTTTTCATCATCAGGAACATCGGAAGTGGCATTGCTGGGAGCCTCATCCCAGGGAGTGGCCTCATCTACAGCGGCATCACTGCCCAGGGCAGTGGCGCTTCCGCGAGTGGCCTCGCAACCCAAGCAGCGGCACTGTCACTAGACGGTCAGGGAGCGGCCTCGTCAGGAGTGGCTTTTTGCCGGGGAGCGGCCCCATTGGCAGCGGCCTCGTTGTGAGCGGCCTCATCTGGAGTGGCCTCGTCACGAGCTGCCTTGTCCCAGGGAGTGGCCTGTGGTACAGTGAGGGTGAGGCAGGGAGCTTCCAGGAGGGACCCCAGGGCAAGGATGTGGTGGCCCCCAGCAAGGCTCTGGCACCTACCGGTCAGTTTGATTTCTGATGCATGGCATGAAATAAAGCTTGCCTTGATTTTTGCTTTGTGTCAGTCACGTTCCTTTGATCACGGACCCCAACATTGGGGGCTTGATCCGGGATCAAATGACGAGAACTGAGCCTGCATCGGAATTTCTGGAAAAAGCCTCTATTGAGATCTTCTCGGTCTGTCTGGTTGCGGAGCTCCAGGGTATAGCCCACAGGTATAAGCTGGACACGACCATGCTCCCCAGGGCTGGAATGGATGCAGGGATGCCCCATTCCTCTGCTGGTAGATTGACAGTGGTCTCGAGTCCCCCTAGGTGTATGGGGGGTCTGAGTCCCCCTAGACATATGGTGGTTCGAGTCCCCCTAGATGTATGGGGGGATCAAGTCCCCCTAGACGTATGGGGGTTCTAGTTCCCCTGGACGATAGGGGGGTTCGAGTCTCCCTAGACAGTTTGGAGGTAAAGAAAGTCCCCACCAGTGGCAGCTTCTGGGTAAGAATAGTTGGCCCTGCAGTTGTATTTGCCGGGATCTTTTGTTTGTTGTGTTTGCACGGACCAAGGAAGTCCCCACCAGCAGCAGGCTATGGATGGGGATCACTGGACCTGTGGTTGTGTCTGCCTTGTTTTTTTAATTGTCTGTTGTGTTGTTTGTTGTATTTGGAGAAATGGGACAAGCAGGGAGTGAGCAACCTGTAACACCTCTAGGTCTTGTTCTTGAACATTTCAAGGATTTCCAAGGTAAAGCCACTCAGGTGAAAATGTTTACCCTGGAAAACTAAAAACACCTTGTTAATTAGAGTGGCCCACTTGCTCCAAAGGGTGGCTGCCGGAAGGAACATTTGCCTTGACTCAGATCTGTTCTACACTGAGGGAGGCTTTGATCTACATCGAGACCAAATACCATACATTGTGGCCTGGCGATACCTGATAGAAGAGCCACCGTCATGGCTCAAGTACCACCTTCCCCCTGTTAATGAAACCATCTCTCTCCCTCTAAGGCAGGTCAGAGCACCAAAACCAGAACAGACAGATGAGGGGGAGCCAGGGAAGAAGACCGTCCTATCTCCATCAGATGTGGAGGATGTGGAATCCCCTCTCCACATTATCTCTCCCCTAAATCTGACTCTTGGTCCTGAGATGTCTTTACCAGTCCATCTCATATGCGGTCGAGATCTACCTATGGGACCACCAAGCAGAGAGACCACCCTGATCCTTCCCCTTTCCTCTATCCCCCTCATCCTCCATTTACTTCATCGGTACTGTCAGTGCCAATGCTGCCTCTCCGTGAAGTTGCTCTACCGGATGGGAGAAGGCGACCCCATCTAAGCTATATCCCTTTCTCCTCTTCCGACATCTATAACTGGAAGACCCAACAATAATCATTTTCTGTCTACCCTCAGGATTTAGTTAGTCTCTTGGAGACAGTTTTTCTTACCCACCAACCTACCTGGGTGGATTTTCAGCAGCTCCTTAGGCTCTCTTTAACACAGAAGAGAGGGATCGCAGCATGCAAGAAACCCATAAGGGGATAAGGGAGAGACTTGGCAGGTACCTTAATCCCCGCCGAATGGAAGACTACTGATCAAGGGGACCCCCTGACTGGGATCCAAATTGCGATGAAGGTAAGGAGAGTTTACATTTCTATAGCCAGGCTCTACTGAGAGGCCTCTGTGCAGTTGCAAGGAGACCCATAAATTTCTCTAAAATTAGTATGGTGACTCAATGTAAGAATGAGTCTCCAGGAGCTTTCCATAAAGGCTAATTGAAGCCTATAAAATGTATAGCCCAATCGACCCTGAGGCACCCGAAAATAAGAGGGCAATGAATCATGCGTTTATTAGTTAGTCATCCCCAGATATAAGGAGGAAATTTCAGAAAATCAAAGAGTTTGAAGGGAAGAATCTGACTGAGTTAGTGGGAATAGCAGAAAAGGTGTTTAACAAGAGGGATGCACAAGAGGATGAAAAACAGAACAAAAAAACTGGTTAAGGTTTTGGCATTACATGAGATGGGGAGGAAACAGGTTGGGGATACTAAATGGAAGAAAAGCCTAAGCACAGAGAAGGCAGGTGGGAAGACTTAGATTCAGATCAGTGCGCTTACTGTAAAGGAAAAGGGTGTGCCGCAAAAGGAAGACAGCAATGCTCGCCATCAGAGACTGAAAGGGCCATGGTTTGGAGACCCTCCCTGAATCTCTGGTAAAAATTGAAGTGGAGGGGAAATCAGTTGATTTTTTTGGTGGACAGGGGAGCCCAAATTCATCATTCCTTAAACCTATGGGAAAACTATCTGGAGAAGAAGTCTGGGGACAAGGAGCAAATGGCACAGAGAGACATAAATGGACAACAGAAAGGACTTTAAATTTGGCCTCAGGAGTAGTTAAACATCGATTTTTGGTCCTCCATAATGCCCCATATAACTTGATCTGAAGATAGCTCCACCCAAAGTTATGAGCTGGCATTCAGTTCTCAGAAGGAGACTTGACTGTAACCCTGAGACAACCCACTGTACAGGTGCTTATGGAAGGAGTAGATGATTACCTCCTTTACGAGCCAGTCTCAAATCCAGAGGAGAAAAAGTGGTGGAGCCTTCTTCAAATCCTACACGTCGAGTTTCCCGAGGTCTGGGCAGAAGGGAAGCCCACTGGCTTGGCCAAGGATCAACCTCCTGTGGTGGTACAATTAAAGGCGACGGCTACTGCTATTCGCGTTTGGCCGTACCCCCTTCCCCCGGAAACAAAGGAAGGGATCAGAAAACAAATTTACCGCCTCCGCGGAGATGGGATCCTAGTTCCTTGCAAATCTCCAAGGAACACAACTTTGCTGCCCATCAAAAAGGCCAAGACTGTGGAGTACCGACCTGTTCAGGACTTGTGGGAAGTTAATAAATGGGTTGAAGATATCCACCCAACAGTGCCTAACACCTACTCTCTCTCCTGGGCCCCAAAAGAACTGTGTATACCGTCTTAGATAAAAAGGATGCATTTTTCTGCATATCTTAAGCAAGGGAATTCAGCCCCTTTTTGCTTTGGAGTGGTCTAACCCACAGAAAGGGTTTCAAGGCCAACTCACGTGGTCAAGACTCTCCCAATGATTCAAGAATTCTCCCACCATTTTTGATGAAGCCCTACACGAGGATTTGTATGAGTACAGGACCTCCAACCCAGGAGTCACTCTTTTACAGTATGTTGATGACATGCTGATAGCCGCTGAGGACTATGAGTCATGCTTGTGGGAGACAAGAGTTCTCTTACAGACTCTGCAGGAAAAAGGGTATCAGGTGTCAGCAAAGAAAGCACAGCTCTGTCAGAGCCATGCCACTTATCTAGGCTTTGATCTTCACAAGGGAGTGCGTTCAGTGTCTGAGTCCGGAAACAGGTGATCACATGATACCCTCGCCCGACCACGCCCCGACAAGTGAGGGAGTTTCTTGGGACAGTGGCCTACTGTAGGCTGTGGATACAGCGGTTTTCAGAGATTACCCGACCTCTCTACGAACTGGCAAAAGGGGGGCTCACTATGATAGAGTGGACAGCTGAGGCCAAAGGAACATTTCGGGAATTACAAACAGCCAAACTGTGTGCCCCAGCATTGTCCATCCCAGATGTTACCAAGCCCTTCCACTTGTATGTGGATGAAAAAGCAGGGGTGGCCAAAGGAGTTTTAACTCAGACCCTGGGGCCTTGGCAAAGGCCAGTAGCCTATCTTAGCAAGAAAGTAGATCCAGTAGCAGCAGGGTTCCCCCTGTGCCTCCACATAATTGCTGCCATGGCCCACCTGGTCAAGGAATCAAGTAAATTGACTTTGGGTCAAAATCTCATCATAACCACCACACGCTATGGAGGGACTTCACCAGACTCCACCAGTCCGATGGATGACAAATGGCTGAGTGACGGGGTATCAGGCCCTCCTCCTCAGTGAGCCAAGAGTGACCTTCCTGCCCCGACTGTGCTAAATCCAGCCACGCTGCTGCCAGAGGAGCTGGCTGACCACAAACATCGCTGCGGGGAGGTACTAACCCAAGTAGCAGGAATTTCAGATATATTCCCCTACTGGATGCTGAGATGGCTCTGTTCACAGATGGGAGTAGATACATGGTCAATGGAAAGAGGTATGGGGGTCCTGTGGTAGTTTCTCCTGAGCATAAACTCTGGAAAGCATCCCTGCCACATGGAACTTTGGCACAAAAAGTGGAACTGATTGCACTCACTAAGGCACTGCTGATGGCCAAAGGTAAAACCGCCATATATACGGACAGCAGGTACGCCTTTGTTACTCTCCATATACATGGGGCTATTTATAAAGATTGGGGCCTATTAACAGCACAAGGAAAAGGAATTAAAAACAGAGGAGAAATATTGGCTCTCCTCCAGCCTATTTGGGACACAAAAAAGGTGGACGTTATGCATTGCCCGGGACACCAAAAGGGGACTGATCTGATTTCAAAAGGAAACCAATTAGCAGATCAAGCTGCAAAGCAAGCAGCTCAAGAAACAGTGCAAGAACTGGTTACACTCCAGGCTGCAGACCTACCAGAAAAACCGAACTATTCAGAAGAAGATTTAAAGTATTTACAGAAATGGGTTAAATTGGACTATGAAGGGGACTGGAATAAGACTGAAGCAGGAAAAATAATTCTTCCTTGAAGACTGAGCAAAAAGTTAGTAGACCAAATACATCAGGGTACTCATTTGAGGATGCACAAATTCAAGGAGCTTATAGGCAAGCAGTTCCAGATTTCTAAATTAGGGCGTATGGTTCAGGATGTAGTTGATAGATGTGCTCAATGCCAGATAGTTAATGTGGGAAGAACGAAAATGGGAAGAGGGAAAAGAGAAAGAGGTAAGGAACCAGGAATTTATTGAGAAATAGATTTTACAGAAATGAAACCTGGAAAATATGGGCACATGTACATGTTAGTTTTTGTAGATACCTTTTCAGTCTGGGTAGATAATTTTCCCGCCAAACATGAGACGGCAGAAGTGGTAGCCAAAAAGATACTAGAAGTAATAATTCCTAGGTTTGGGATGCCTCTAGCAATCGGGTCAGACAATGGCCCTGCATTTGTGAGTTCAGTCTCACAGGCATTGGCCAAGGCCATGGGCACTAATTGGAAACTATATTGTGCTTACCAGCCCCAGAGTTCCGGGCAAGTAGAGAGAATGAACCGGACTCTTAAAGAGACCTTGACAAAATTAATTCTGGAGACTGGCGGTGGAAGGGTGGATCTCCTTCCTTTCGCCCTCCTCAGGGCACGATGTACACCCTATTTAAGCAAGGTGACCCAATTTGAAAGAATGTTTGGGAGACCCCTCCGTCCTCAGCTACAGGAGGTTGCCTAGCAGAAATGACTAATCAATATGTACTCCAGTCACTGCAGGCATTACAGTCTGTTTTAACAAAAGCCCACTCAGGGATCTGTACTGCCAACACTGGGATGGAGACGGAGGTGGAACCACATCCTTACCAACACGGGGACTTGGTTTGGATACGTTGCTATCAAGTGGGAAACTTGAAGCTTGCTGGAAGGGAACATTTACTGTTATCTTGACCACCCCCACATCAATAAAAGTAGAAGGCATTAGGGCCTGGATTCATGCGGGTCATGTCAAATGAGCCGAGAACGAGGACGTCCCCCAGAGATGGAAGGTGCAGCTGACAGACCCTGCTGACCATGGACTAAAGCTAAGACTAAAACAATGCGAGTTTATTGTTGCTCCTACTGTTACCTGTTTATGAAAATTATAGTTGGGAAATTAGATGAATGGAATTAGGAAAAAATGGAAAAGGTTATACAAAGTGTTGAATGGCTAACTCATCAGCTGACTGTGCACTACTCTTGCTTTTTGGCCCCAGTATTACATGCTCAATGTAGCCCCCTTACACTAGGAGACCATAGAACTGGTTGAAAGGTCTAGGATTTGACTAATTTCCAAAGAAAAATGTGGAATGTAGGGGTGGGTCAGGCCAGCTAGATGGAGATGGCCAATCAGTGTGGCTTGCATATATTTACTGAGGTGAGTTCAATCCCATTGGCCACCTGTGTGTGGGCCAGGTTAACCACCTCTATAAAGGCTGGTCTGTGTGGCTGCAAGGGGGGAGGGTAGCAGGAGGAGTTAGAGTAGGGGGTAGCAGGAGCCATTAGAGTAGCCATTTGGGAGCCATTAGGAGCCGTTAGGGTATCAATAGGAGTGGTAGTGTTGGGATTGTGGAGAGTGACAGTGCCCTTTTCATCATCAGGAGCATTGGGAGTGGCATTTCTGGGAGACTTGCTGCCCTGAGCAGTGGCGCCGCTGGGAGCAGCTTTGTCAGGAGCAGCATTGCTAGGAGCCTCTTCAAGGGGAGCAGCCTCAACTGGAGCAGCCTCATTGCCCCAAGCAACAGCACTGCCCTGAGTGACCTCACTGCCCGAGCAGCGGCGCTGTCACTAGTCAGTTGGGGAGCAGCCTCGTCAGGAGTGCCCTTGTCCCAGGGAGTGGCCCCATCTGCAGTGGCCTCGTCCTGGGGAGTGGCCCCATCTGGAGCAGCCTCATCAGGAGTGGCTTCATCGCAAACAGCCTCATTGCAAGTGGCCTCGTCCCTGGGAGTGGCCTCATCTGCAGTAGCCTCACTGCCCGAGCAGTGGTGCTGTCACTAGACGATCGGGGAGCAGCATCGTTCGGAGTGGCCTTGTAAGGGGAGCGGCCTTGTTGGCAGCGGCCTTGTCATGAGCAGCCTCATCCAGAGTGGCCTTGTTGGCAGCGGTGCCGCTGCTCCATGTCACAGGTCCGGGGAGCTGCCTCTTGGGGAGCGGCCTCATCCAGGGAGCGGCCTTGTTGGCAGCGGCCTCATCATGAGCAGCCTCTTCAGGAGTGGCCTCATCAGGGGCATCCATGTCCCAGAGACCCTGGCCTGTGGTACAGTGAGTGTGAGGGAGGGAGCCTCCAGGAGGGACCCAGGGCAAGGAGGCAGTGGCCCCCAGCAAGGTCCGGGTACCTACTGGTCAGTTTGATTTCTGATGCATGGCATGAAATAAAGCTTTGCTTGAATTTTGCTTTGTGTCAGTTTCGTTCCTTTGATCACGGACCCTAACACCATCCTGGAGGGTCTGCCGGCCAGGGCTTTGGGGACAGAAGTCTGCAAACACACACTTGGGATAGGGTTCTGGGCGACGTGATGGGAGGCCTGATCTGTAGACCATGAGGGCAATGCTGCGGGATCTGAAATTAGTTAAAAAGGGGAGGCGGGAGTGCAGCAGGGGTTTGTCTGGGTTGTGTGCTTGGTTGGCCACGGAATTGAATGGTAGCCTCATGGGCCCATGGGAGATTCTGCCCCTGTGAGGATTCTGCCTAGCTCCAAAGGGTTTGGTTTCTTTCGGGGGGAAGGGAAGAGTGCTCTTTTCTGTATCAAGGGTCTAGCCATAGCAGGGATTCTAGAGTCAGCTTCTGGGTGAGGATTTGGGCCTAGAGGTATGTCAGGCCCGATATGTGACTCCTGGTCCAGCTAGTGAGGGGGCTGTTTTGAAATCAGGCTCAGGCTAAAGGTCACACTGCCTGTTTGTGGCCAGGGAAGCCCGCCAGAGTGGGCGGGGACTCATGTTCAATGCAGCTGGTTCCCACTATGTGCGTTAGAGCATCATCCCCACAGCAAGCTTTTCCTGTGGTGGGGAAGGAGGAGTGGGTTTTAATGCTTGAGGTTCCCCCATAGGCTGGGATTTGAGCCATGGTCTGGGCACAGGCGCCTGAATAAGCAAGTTGGGTAGAGATGACAGTCTCTGGCCTTGGCATGTCCAACTGTGGGATATGGGACCCGCTACCTGGGGTTTGATGGAGGTCCGGGCTCAGGTTGTGTCAGACAGAGCATTAGTGCACAGGGAGGCTAGGACATTGGGTGCTCACTCATGCTGTAGTTTGTGTTCATGATGGCCGACAAATGGAAGGGTGGCCTCATGAGGCCATGGAGGTCTTCCTAGGCTGGGGCATGTGAGCTGCTCCCAACAGCATGCTTTCTTTCTGCAGGAAAGTGGGAGTCTGCTTGGGTAGCACCAGGGTCACCCAGTAGGACAGATGTCATAGCAGAAGTCACTGCATGGATGCCTGGAAAGCCCAGCTCCACTTACGATACCAGCCCAGGAACATGGACGTTTGGATCTGGTGGCTCTGGGGAAAAGTTCCCAGTGGGCTGAGGTGACAGGGAACCTCATTCTGATGGGTCACAATGTTAGCTTTTGTCCAGGGAGCCCTTAGAATGTAGCAGGGGCTCAGGCACCATGCAGGATTCTCCACCCCTGAGGGTTGGACACAACTTCCAAGAGCCAGGTTGCCTTCTGGGGACAGGATGTGTTCTGGTTTGTGGCTCAGGGATCAAGTGTTGGACCATATGTAGGTATTCCTGAATTTGTCTCTGGAGACAAATGCCTGCAAACCTAAGCTAGGGTTCCATTCAGGTCCTAGGATTATGTCAGGTTCCATCTTCTGACACAGGTCCACTGACTTGGGTTTCTGCCTGGGATAGGTTTCTGGCCTGTGTTCAAATACATCTTTTTTCCAAGGCTGCCAAACAATTTGGGGTAGGCTCAGGGGCATTGCAGGTTTCTCCCAATCTGGAGGATTTGTGCAAATGTGGACGGGCAGAACTTCCTTCAGGTGGGCAGTCAGAGTCCTGGGCTTTGGATCCAGAGACCCCATCCTGGAGGGTCTGTTGACCTGGGCTTTGGGGACAAAATCTGCAAACACAAACTTGGCATAAGGTTACGGGCGAGGTGATGGTAGGGCCGATCTATGGACCATGAGGGCAATGCTGCAAGATCTGAAATGAGTGTGAAGGGGAGGCGGGAGCGCGGGCTTTTCTGTCTGGGTTGTGTGTCTCGCTTGGCCATGGAATGGAGCAGTAACCTCATGGGGCCATAGGAGTCTCTGCCTCTGTGAGGATTGTGCCTGACTCCCAAGGTTTTCGTGTCTTTCGGGGGTAAGGGAAGAGTGTTGTTTTCCGTCTCAGGATTCCCGCCATAGCAGGGATTTAGAGTCGGCTTCTGTGTCCAGGCGCCTGGAGAACCCGGCCGAGGGTGAGGATTTGGACCCATAGGCATGTCAGGCCTGATGGCGAGCTCCTGGTCCAGCTAGCGAGGGGGTTGGTTTGAAAGCAGGCTCAGCCTGAAGGTCCCAATGCCTGTTTCTGGCCAAGGCAGCCCTCTTGGGTGGGTGTGGTACATGGGCCATGCAGCTGGCTCCCACTTTGAGGGTTAGACCCCCATTCCACAACAAGCTTTCCCCTCATGGGGAAGGAGGAGTGCTCTTTTATGCTTGAGGTTCCCTAATAGGCCAGGACTTGAGCTATGGTGTGGACACAAATGCCTGAATACCCTGGTTGTGTAGAGGTAACAGTATCTGGTCTTAGCACGTATCCACGTGCAGGATATGGGGCCTGATATCTGGGGAGCTGATGGAAGGTCAGGGCTTGGGCTGTGTCAGACAGAGCATTAGTGCACAGGGCGGACTAGGACATTGGGGTGCCATCTGTGCAGGTTGATCCTCACGTGGGGATTCTGGCCAGATGATTAGGGCTCTTCTTCTTTCTGGAGGGCAGGCAGAAGACTGTGTTGTGGCTCCCGAATGAACAATCTGGAGGGCTGGTGGTCCAGGAGTGTGAGGACAGAATTCCGAACACACAAGTGCCGGTTCAGTTCAGGGCCGAGCACATGGCATTTCCAGTGTGCAGCGTCTGGCTCGAGATCTCCAGGACCTGAGTCAGGACACATGTCATATGTTTGCTCTCACTGGAGTTAGTGTACATGATGGCTGACGAATGGAGAGGTCCCTGTTGAGGCTTTGCAGGTCTTCCCATTCTGGGACTTGTGAGCTGCTCCGAACAGCATGATGTCTTTCTGCGGGAGAGGGAGTGTCCGTTTTTATGGCATCAGGGTCCCCCATGTGGAAAGACGTAGTAGCACAAGTCACCGCATGGATGCCTGGAAAGACCAAATCCGCTTAATATTCCAGGCCAGGAATAAGGACGTTTCAATTATCTTACTGACTAAAATGGTATGCGCTAGGTTTCTATGAGGTCTTTAACTGAATTGGTCTTTGGACATTGCAAAGTAGTTTCTTTCCTCTTCCTTCATTTCGGGAATAGATGAGAAGAACCGGCATTGCCTTCATTAAATGTCTCAGAGTGTTGACCAGCAAATAGGTTTGACATGGCTTTTTGGGTGTTGGGAGGTGTTTGAGGAATGCTTCACATAATTTCTTCATTACCTGAGACATCAGATGTGTATGTTCATGACCTAGTTTGGTAGTGGGTGTGTGTCTTGGAATTTATCCTTTTCTCTCAGGTATTGATATGCAGGCATACTTGTTTGTAGGGGAATTTTAAGTTAGGTTGTTTAGGAGAGTTTAGTCCTGAATACTTTAAATAATTCTTGATAGGTAAGAAGTTAACATTTCCAGTTTTGTCAGTTTCTGAATTTGATACTATTTTTCCTTGAGGTATTTTATCTGAGGTTTGTTTCCATGAGTGCTACTCCTCACTTGTTCCCTAAATTCTGTGGGACTCTTTTTTTTTTTTTCCCCCTTTTATTAATTTTTTCAGCGTAACAGTATTCATTCTTTTTGCACAACACCCAGTGCTCCATGCAAAACGTGCCCTCCCCATCACCCACCACCTGTTCCCCCAACCTCCCACCCCTGACCCTTCAAAACCCTCAGGTTGTTTTTCAGAGTCCATAGTCTCTTATGGTTCGCCTCCCCTCCCCAATGTCCATAGCCCGCTCCCCCTCTCCCAATCCCACCTCCCCCCAGCAACCCCCAGTTTGTTTTGTGAGATTAAGAGTCATTTATGGTTTGTCTCCCTCCCAATCCCATCTTGTTTCATTTATTCTTCTCCTATCCCCCTCCCCCCCCATGTTGCTTCTCCATGTCCTCATATCAGGGAGATCATATGATAGTTGTCTTTCTCCGATTGACTTATTTCACTAAGCATGATACGCTCTAGTTCCATCCACGTCGTCGCAAATGGCAAGATTTCATTTCTTTTGATGGCTGCATAGTATTCCATTGTGTATATATACCACATCTTCTTGATCCATTCATCTGTTGATGGACATCTAGGTTCTTTCCATAGTCTGGCTATTGTAGACATTGCTGCTATAAACATTCGGGTACACGTGCCCCTTCGGATCACTATGTTTGTATCTTTAGGGTAAATACCCAGTAGTGCAATTGCTGGGTCATAGGGTAGTTCTATTTTCAACATTTTGAGGAACCTCCATGCTGTTTTCCAGAGTGGTTGGACCAGCTTGCATTCCCACCAACAGTGGAGGAGGGTTCCCCTTTCTCCACATCCTCTCCAGCATCTGTCATTTCCTGACTTGTTAATTTTAGCCATTCTGACTGGTGTGAGGTGATATCTCATTGTGGTTTTGATTTGTATTTCCCTGATGCCGAGTGACGTGGAGCACTTTTTCATGTGTCTGTTGGCCATCTGGATGTCTTCTTTGCAGAAATGTCTGTTCATGTCCTCTGCCCATTTCTTGATTGGATTGTTTGTTCTTTGGATGTTGAGTTTGCTAAGTTCCTTATAGATTTTGGATACTAGCCCTTTATCTGATATGTCGTTTGCAAATATCTTCTCCCATTCTGTCAGCTGTCTTTTGGTTTTGTTAACTGTTTCCTTTGCTGTGCAAAAGCTTTTGATCTTGATGAAATCCCAATAGTTCATTTTTGCCCTTGCTTCCCTTGCCTTTGCCGTTGTTCCTAGGAAGATGTTGCTACGGCTGAGGTCGAAGAGGTTGCTGCCTGCGTTCTCCTCAAGGATTTTGATGGATTCCTTTCTCACATTGAGGTCCTTCATCCATTTGGAGTCTATTTTCGTGTGTGGTGTAAGGAAGTGGTCCAATTTCATTTTTCTGCATGTGGCTGTCCAATTTTCCCAGCACCATTTATTGAAGAGGCTGTCTTTTTTCCATTGGACATTCTTTCCTGCTTTGTCGAAGATTAGTTGACCATAGAGTTGAGGGTCGATTTCTGGGCTCTCTATTCTGTTCCACTGGTCTATGTGTCTGTTTTTGTGCCAGTACCATGCTGTCTTGATGATGACAGCTTTGTAATAGAGCTTGAAGTCCGGAATTGTGATGCCACCAACTTTGGCTTTGTTCTTCAATATTCCTTTGGCTATTCGAGGTCTTTTCTGGTTCCATATAAATTTGAGGATTATTTGTTCCATTTCTTTGAAAAAAATGGATGGTATTTTGATAGGGATTGCATTAAATGTGTAGATTGCTTTAGGTAGCATAGACATTTTCACAATATTTATTCTTCCAATCCAGGAGCATGGAACATTTTTCCATTTTTTTGTGTCTTCCTCAATTTCTTTCATGAGTACTTTATAATTTTCTGTATATAGATTCTTAGTCTCTTTGGTTAGGTTTATTCCTAGGTATCTTATAGTTTTGGGTACAATTGTGAATGGGATTGACTCCTTAATTTCTCTTTCTTCAGTCTTGTTGTTGGTGTACAGAAATGCAACTGATTTCTGTGCATTGATTTTATATCCTGACACTTTACTGAATTCCTGTACAAGTTCTAGCAGTTTTGGAGTGGAGTCTTTTGGGTTTTCCACATATAGTATCATATCATCTGCGAAGAGTGATAGTTTGACTTCTTCTTTACCAATTTGGATGCCTTTAATTTCTTTTTGTTGTCTGATTGCTGAGGCTAGGACTTCTAATACTATGTTGAATAGCAGTGGTGATAATGGACATCCCTGCCGTGTTCCTGACCTTAATGGAAAAGCTTTCAGTTTTTCTCCATTGAGAATGATATTTGCAGTGGGTTTTTCATAGATGGCTTTGATAATATTGAGGTATGTGCCCTCTATCCCTACACTTTGAAGAGTTTTGATCAGGAAGGGATGCTGTACTTTGTCAAATGCTTTTTCAGCATCTATTGAGAGTATCATATGGTTCTTGTTCTTTCTTTTATTAATGTGTTCTATCACATTGATTGATTTGCGGATGTTGAACCAACCCTGCAGCCCTGGAATAAATCCCACTTGATCGTGGTGAATAATCCTTTTAATGTACTGTTGAATCCTATTGGCTAGTATTTTGGCGAGAATTTTTGCGTCTGTGTTCATCAAGGATATTGGTCTGTAGTTCTCTTTTTTGGTGGGATCCTTGTCTGGTTTTGGGATCAAGGTGATGCTGGCCTCATAGAATGAGTTTGGAAGTTTTCCTTCCATTTCTATTTTTTGGAACAGTTTCAGGAGAATAGGAATGAGTTCTTCTTTAAATGTTTGGTAGAATTCCCCTGGGAAGCCATCTGGCCCTGGGCTTTTGTTTGTTTGGAGGTTTTTGATGACTGTTTCAATCTCCTTACTGGTTATGGGCCTGTTCAGGTTTTCTATTTCTTCCTGGTTCAGTTGTGGTAGTTTATATGTCTCTAGGAATGCATCCATTTCTTCCAGATTGGCCAATTTGTTGGCGTAGAGTTGCTCATAGTATGTTCTTATAATTGTCTGTATTTCTTTGGTGTTAGTTGTGATCTCTCCTCTTTCATTCATGATTTTATTGATTTGGGTCCTTTCTCTTTTCTTTTTGATGAGTCTGGCCAGGGGTTTATCAATCCTATTGATTCTTTCAAAGAACCAGCTCCTAGTTTCATTGATTTTTTCTATTGTTTTTTTGGTTTCTATTTCATTGATTTCTGCTCTGATCTTTATGATTTCTCTTCTCCTGCTGGGTTTAGGGTTTCTTTCTTGTTCTTTCTCCAGCTCCTTTACGCGTAGGGTTAGGTTGTGTACTTGAGACCTTTCTTGTTTCTTGAGAAAGGCTTGTACCGCTATATATTTTCCTCTCAGGACTGCCTTTGCTGTGTCCCACAGATTTTGAACTGTTGTGTTTTCCTTATCATTTGTTTCCATGAATTTTTTCAATTCTTCTTTAATTTCCTGGTTGACCCATTCATTCTTTAGAAGGATGCTGTTTAGTCTCCATGTATTTGGGTTCTTTCCAGCTTTCGTCTTGTGATTGAGTTCTAGCTTCAGAGCATTGTGGTCTGAAAATATGCAGGGAATAATCCTAATCTTTTGATACCGGTTGAGACCTGATTTGTGACCCAGGATGTGATCTATTCTGGAGAAGGTTCCATGTGCACTAGAGAAGAATGTGTATTCTGTTGCTTTGGGATGAAATGTTCTGAATATATCTGTGATGTCCATCTGGTCCAGTGTGTCATTTAAGGCCTTTATTTCCTTGTTGATCTTTTGCTTGGATGATCTGTCCATTTCAGCGAGGGGAGTGTTCAAGTCCCCTACTATTATTGTATTATTATTGATGTGTTTCTTTGATTTTGTTATTAATTGGTTGATATAGTTGGCTGCTCCCACGTTAGGGGCATAGATATTTAAAATTGTTAGATCTTCTTGTTGGACAGACCCTTTGAGTAGGATATAGTGTCCTTCCTCATCTCTTATTATAGTCTTTGGCTTAAAATCTAATTGATCTGATATAAGGATTGCCACCCCAGCTTTCTTCTGATGCCCATTAGCATGGTAAATTGTTTTCCACCCCCTCACTTTAAATCTGGAGGTGTCTTCGCGTCTAAAATGAGTTTCTTGTAGGCAACATACTGATGGGTTTTGTTTTTTTATCCATTCTGATACCCTGTGTCTTTTGATTGGGGCATTTAGCCCATTAACATTCAGGGTAACTATTGAGAGATATGAATTTAGTGCCATTAGTAGCCTGTAAGGTGACTGTTACTGTATATTGTCTCTGTACCTTTCTGATCTACTACTTTTAGGCTCTCTCTTTGCTTAGAGGACCCCTTTCAATATTTCCTGGAGACCTGGTTTGGTGTTTGCAAATTCTTTCAGTTTTTGTTTGTCCTGGAAGATTTTGATCTCTCCTTCTATTTTCAATGATAGCCTAGCTGGATAGAGTATTCTTGGCTGCATGTTTTTCTCGTTGAGTGCTCTGAATATATCATGCCAGCTCTTCCTGGCCTGCCAGGTCTCTGTGGATAAGTCTGCCGCCAATCTAATATTTTTACCATTGTATGTTACTGATTTCTTTTCTCGGGCTGCTTTCAGGATTTTCTCTTTGTCACTAAGACTTGTAAATTTTACTATTAGGTGACGGGGTGTGGACCTATTCTTGTTGACTTTGAGGGGGGTTCTCTGCATCTCCTGGATTTTAATGCTTGTTCCCTTTGCCATATTAGGGAAATTCTCTCCAATGATTCTCTCCAATAGACCCTCTGCTCCCCTCTCTGTTTCTTCTTCTTCTGGAATCCCAATTATTCTAATGTTGTTTCGTCTTATGGTGTCACTTATCTCTCGAATTCTCCCCTCATGGTCCAGTAGCTGTTTGTCCCTCTTTTGCTCGGCTTCCTTATTCTCTGTCATTTGGTCTTCTATATCACTAATTCTTTCTTCTGCCTCATTTATCCTAGCAGTGAGAGCCTCCATTTTTGATTGCACCTCATTAATAGCTTTTTTGATTTCAACTTGGTTAGACTTTAGTTCTTTAATTTCTCCAGAAAGGGCTTTAATATCTCCAGAGAGGGTTTCTCTAATATCTTCCATGCCTTTTTCGAGCCCGGCTAGAATGTTCAGAATCGTCATTCTGAACTCTTGATCTGACATAGTACCAATGTCTGTGTTGATTAGGTCCCTAGCCTTCGGTACTGTCTCTTGTTCTTTTGTTTGTGGTGATTTTTTCCGCCTTGTCATTTTGTCCAGATAAGAGGATATGAAGGAGCAAATAAACTACTAATAGGGTGGCAAAGACCCCAGAAAAATGCGCTGTAACCAAATCAGAAGAGACCTCAAATTGGGGGGGGGGGGGGAAGGGGATAAAAAACAGGTTCTGAAAAAAAAAAGAAAAAAAAAAAAAAAGAAAAAAATTTAAAAAATAAAACAAATAAAAAAATATAAAAAAGAAAGAAAAAATATATTTATTTAGATGAACTAGTCAAAAAACGTTAAAAAAGAAAAGGGTAAAAGTTTTTAAAAAAATTTAGCAGAAGAAGAAAAAAGAAAAAAGAAAAAAAAATTGAAAAAAGAAAAAAAAAATTGAAAAAAGAAAAAAAAATTGAAGTAGCCGCAAGACTAAAGAATCATGGGGAGAAAGCCATGAGTTCCATGCTTTGCTTTCTCCTCCTCTGGAATTGCTCTGCTGTCTTAGGAATTGAATCTGCTTTCTCCTTGATAGATGAACTTCGTCCTGGCTGGATATTTTGTTGATCTTCTGGGGGAGGGGCCTGTTGTAGTGACTCTCAAGTGTCTTTGCCCGAGGCGGGATTGCACCGCCCTTACCGGCGGCTGGACTAAGTAATCGGCTCGGGTTCGCTTTTGGGAGCTTCTGTTCCCTGAACGCTTTCCGTAGAGTTCCGGAGGACGGGAATGAAAATGGCGGCCTCCCAGTCTCCGGCCCGGAGGAGCCGAGAGCCTGGGGCCCCACTCCTCAGTGCGCCCCCAGAGGACAGCACCCAATCACTCCCGTATCCCCAGCCTCTAGCTGCGCTCCGAGCTCACCCAGCCCGCGACCAGTTCAAGGTAACCCCGAGCTGAGAGTTCAGTCCTCGGCTCTGTCTTGGCAGCCGGCTTCTCCGTTCTAATAGCTGCGAGCTCTCCGACACTCCGACACCCCCGATCCTTCTGTGACCCTGCGGGGCCTGGGGCCACGCTGGCCCCGCGTGGGCTTCACCCCGGTTTAGCCCCTGGAGCAATGTCCCTCAGTGGAACAGACTTTTAAAAGTCCTGATTTTGTGCTCCGTTCCTCCGCCGCTTGCCGGGAGCCGGCCCCTCCCCCCGCGGTCTATCTTCCCGTCGTTTTAGATTCACTTCTCCGCCAGTCCTACCTTTCAGAAAGTGGTTGATTTTCTGTTTCTAGAGTTGCTGTTCTTCTTCTCTTCGCTCTCCCGTTGGATTTGTAGGTGTTTGCTATGTTTAGATAAGCTATCGAGCTGATCTCCTGTTACCTGATGTAGTCTCAGCCTGCTACTTCTCCGCCATCTTGACTCCTCCCCCCTGTGGGACTCTTTTAAGTGTGTGTGTGTGGGGGGGAGGTGGGAGAGAGGGTGTGTTTCTCAAAACGCTTAGAATGATATTTTTAGAGATATGAAGCACTATTCTTTGGAACACAATTCACATTCAAACATATTGAAACTCATGTTCCATCTCATTTGGCCACATTTCATGCAAGGAATGTCCCATTTAATCCTCTTTTAGAAACACAGACTCTCCCTAACCTGCCGTCAAACAAACACCAAATTTTGTGTGCCCAGTTAGAGTCTCAATGTGTTTCCATTTTTCTGGCTTTTTCTCATGTTCCCTTACTTCCATGAGTGAGTGAAATTGTATGGTACTTGTCTTTCTGTGACTGACAGATGGGCCAAAACCCAATGCTCGCCACCTTTCTGCCACATGTGGCAAGTTACAAGATTCCTTTTGCTTATGGCTGGGTAAGAGGCTGTGGTGCATTGGGAGGACAGGGAGATTGCAGAAATGTCAGGGATCTCCAGACTTGTCTTCAGCCATCAGCACAACAGGAAGATGACAACATCAATGGAACCATGGCGTCAATGAACCTGAAGCCTTGAAATCAAACTCCACGGTGAAAGAAACAAGAACTCTCAGAGACCATGGGAGAAGGTTGTAGACAAGTCTTCAGGGAAAAGTGGATGGTTGGTGCTTCAGAGGGCGAGGAGCCATGGCCAAAGACAAAGGCCCAGGAGAGAGGAGCACACTGAGAACACACAAGTTGGATGCTGAAACATAGCTGTCAGCGTAGAAATGGAGACGGTCTGAATAGCATGAATACTTGCAACCAAAGGGTCTTGAGGCCCGGGTATCTCAGATCAGCATGCTTTGTCAGTCAAAGACTCCAGAGAACACTGTGTTTCTCCTGCAGAGCACACCAGCAAGCAACTGGGTGCAGACAGCCTGGAAACCATGATCAGAAGCAATACTTGTTGACACAGTGGTATGTTTATTGTTTCTTGCTGTGCATCCGTGATAGGCACTGCTCATGAAGATGCCTTGATGGGGGCAAAAGAATCTTGGGGCTCTACCATCGTCAGCATAAAGCCCAAACTAGGGGCCACAGACAGGATGGTGAGGACATTAGCTGCCTCACCTGCAATCATGTAGTCCAAACCCTGGAAACCTTTTGCAACTACCTTCCTCAGACCACATTGCTTAGTACAAGGAGAACAGACGTCCATTGGGGACTAGAAGAAATCCCTGCCCACAGCCTCTCACGACCACAGCATTCAGCAGTCTTTAGTAAGTTTGAGTGAGTTGAAAATCTCCTTTCATAGGCACACCAGAGCCGACCAAGCTAAAACTCACTATATTCGGTCCAGACACTAAAAACTCAGAAAGGTAGGCAACGAGTGCCTCTGCAGAGGACTGGCCCAGAAGAGAGTGGACAACCACATCCCACCCCAGTGGGCATTCCACATATATCAGAGACTCCATTCAAGGTCAGCCAGTGGCACTCCATGACAGCTTTATTGTAAAGAAATAACTCTCAGGATAGAAAACAGAAGGCGCTTTTCGAGTACAGGGAAGAATGCAGAGATCTGAACTGAGGCAACAATGGAAGAATTAATTGATGCCGAGGCAAAAGAACAGGAACTGGTCATGGACGAGAAATCAAAGTGAAACCTGTACATGTCACACGCCAGGTGGAGGATTTAAGCAGGATCCAGGATACTCATTCTGGATCAGAAAAACCTAGAAGGAATCAGGGAGTCTTGGACTACAGAAATAAAGGTGATAAAATAAAATTAAATAAGACGAAGAGGCCCTTATGAAAAGATTTGTTAGCAAACTGGATGCAAAGTTCAGGAAGCTGAAAGAACCAGAGGATCCAATGAGGTACATGGAATCCAAGTACTGGGGAAAAAAAGAAGCAAAGCAAAGGAGAGAAGGAAGAATGATAGAACATGAAAATGGACTTAGGGAAATCCGTGACTGCAATGAATGTCTATGGGTGCTTATTGTAGGAGTCCTAGAAGACAGAGAAAATATTGGTCCCAACATTTCTTTGAGAAATCAGAGCTGCTAACATCCCTCATCTGGTGCAGAAACAGAGATCCAGATTCTTAGGCACAGAGGACTCCCAGCACCATCCACAGAAGCAGACAACACAAGACATAGTGTCATTCACCCTTCCAATGCTAGCAATGGAGGAATTCTTTTCACCCAAATATGCTTGGAAGAAGAGTGCTTCTAAAGCCAAGTGCCTTACTTTGAAGTGACCAGCTATGCGACCTCTAGCAGCACGTTGTATACAGCAAGCCACAACAGCCCAAGCCCAAACCCTATCCCCTGAATTTCTAAACAATAACAGAGAAGGAGTTCTTGTCTAGAACAATGAGGTGTTAAGAAGACAAAGATTGTGTCTAGGCATGTCTCCAACAGTTCAGAAGCGGCCTTCAGCTCTGCTCCTTATCCCTGGCTCATTGGAATATCTCCCACCTCAGGATCCCCACTCAGAGGCAAGTTTGCTTCTCCTTCTCCAGCTCCCTCACTGATTATGTTTTTGCTGTCTCTCTCTGTCCCATACATGCAAGTACATCGTTGAAAAACAACAACAACAACAACAACAAGAACAGTAGATAAGTTTTGAGGGGGCCAGAAGATGCTTAATTCCATTTGAACCTATGCCCCTATGGAACGCAGCCAGGTCCAGAGCAACTCCCACCATCCTAAAATGCCAGAATTTGTCTCTAGCTCCCTTGTTTGTTCTCCTCTACTTTGTCTTCCTACATCTCCCCACCAGCATGGAGCATCCGCTCTTTGTCCTGCTGCAATGGACCCTTGTTCTCCCATTGTTCCTCATCACCTGGCTCCTTTAGAACATGCCCATCAGGGGCACCTGGGTGGCTCAGTGGATTGGGCCGCTGCCTTCGGCTCAGGTCATGATCTCAGGGTCCTGGGATCGAGCCCCGCATCGGGCTCTCTGCTCTGCAGGGAGCCTGATTCCTCCTCTCTCTCTGCTTGCCTCTCTGCCTACTTGTGATCTCTCTCTCTGGCAAATAAATAAATAAAATCTTAAAAAAAAAAAAGAACATGCCCATCATCCTCAACAGGCACTGTTTGTTTATCCCATGAAAACCATTGCGGAATGAAAATGGGAGGCTTAAGGCAGACTTGTGCTGAAGCATCTCCAATTACTTCCAAAAAAGAAAGCTGCAACACCCTGCGGGAATGCTCAGGGATCTTCAGCCATTGAATCCTCTTCAGGGAGTCCTTTTGTAGATACATGATGTATTCCTGAAACTAGCATGAAAGCCTATCTGATGGCTTCACATGGGCAATGGGTCTCCTCCACCAGGCTATGTGCTTGCTCCTGTTGGCTAAAAAACAGTGAGTCCGTCCTGGGCCTAAGATTCTAGGGTGTAGGGTCTGCATTTGGTGCCTGGTCAGCGTGGAAGATGGGGAGGCCTTCTTGGTACGGTTATTGGAGATGCTAGAGGAACTCGTGTCCTCGCTGTTGAAGACTACAGGCATGTCTTTGGCATGGTTGCGGGTGTTCACTGGGAGCTTTCACTGGGTGGCCCTTTTCCTGTTCACAAGGGTCCTGATTGGGTCAGAGGACCATGCACATATGCGGAGCATGGAGTTCCTCGCCTGAGGCTTGGTTTTAGTCCTGAATATTTCTTGACATTTCGGGGGTAAGATGGAATTGTGGATGCTTTCCCTTCTCAGGAGTGCAGAGTGCTGGTGGTGACAGTCCTGGCCAAAGACTATAAATTCGGCCAAGGAGAAGGTGACACGAACTCACTTAGAAAACTATCTTGGTGAAATACGAGGCGGCTCCCACAGTTTGGGAGGGCTCTGGCACCTCCTGGCTAATCCATGACTATTAAAGCCATGTGGAGTGACTAGACATGGTTTGGGGAGGAGTGGTTGCTAAGAGGTGAAAACTGTGACGTCATAGAAGCTGACTTCACTTAAGCAGCAATCCCTTTCTCATGAGCTATGAGTCCTATGGCTTTAATAGGAAGCCCTGTGAAGGACCAAAGAAGAGCCCTGATGGCCTGCTCATGAACTCAGGTGGTCTTTTCTATTTCTCTCCCACTTCACCTTTCTATACAAAGAGAAAAAACATGACATTCGGTCTACCATCATTTCAGCCAACATTTCTCCACAGATAGCCAAGGGATCCTATTTCCACTGCAATGTCTAGAGATCTCAATCTAAAGGGAGGCCTCTTGGGTATCAGGAGATCTCTGGGAGTTTTGACATCCTATGGGTGAGACCGTACTTTTGTAGGGTCTTCTCCTAATTTGTTCTAGGGAGAAGGTCCTTCCCTTGGTGTTTGGTCAGATTGGAAGATAAGGAAGGAATAAGGGAAGGAAAGTCACATTACAAGGAAACATGCTAGGGCATGGATGCATTGTGCTATCCATGTTCTGATCTCCTGGTATTCTGAAACACCAGTCCTAAGGGAGGAGGCTTCTGTCTAGCTGACATTACCTGAAACACATTTCCAAAGGCTTCAAGGAGAGTGACATTTTGCATGATCGCTACCCCTGAAAGAAGAGTACTGGACAGCACACCTGTCATCATCAGTTAACGTTACGTGCCGAGGTCATGGGGAGAGCCATGTTGACCAACTCTCTTAATTCAGAGGAAAAGGAACTGCCTAAATCGGTGCTCTGCCATGCCAACTCTATCAGAACTGTGGAAGGAGCCGAGATGCCCTTCAGTAGGCTACTGGATACAGGAGGCGTGGTCCGTCCAGGGCAGAGATTATACCTCCGACATGAAGTGAGATGAAGCCCCGATACTCACCTTGACAGGATTGACATAGATCTGTGTTATTTTCAATGAAATAAGAAGGATTTCAAGGGATATATCATATGGGTTCACTCATATGTGGCCCATGAGGATTACCATGGACATGAGTAAAAGCAAGGGAAAATGGAAAGAGAAGAAGTCAGAAAGGGAGACAAACCAGGAGAGACTCAGGACTCTGGGAACCAAGCTGAGGGTTACAGAAATTTGAGACATGCCAGGAATGAGGGAACTGGTTCATGGTATGGAGGTGGTGTGGCATATATGCTGTTGATGAGCACTCGGTGGTATATGCAACTAAAGAATCAGGGAACACTATCTCACAAAAGTATGAGGGAATGAAAGGCTGGCTTCCTGAACAAAAGAAAAAGTATTGAAAAGAAAGAAAAACAGGCCGTTTCCCATGTCAATGAAGAAAGAACGAGGCAAGAAATGAAGTATTATTTTATTATCTTACTGATTAAAATGGTATACAATTGGTTTCTATGAGGTCCTAATCTGAATTGTGTCTTTGGATATTGCAAATTAGATTCTTCCCTCTTCCTACTTTTTGGGGATAGATGAGAAGAACTGGCATTGCCTTCATTAAATATCTCAGAGTGCTGAGTAAGAAATTGGTTTGACCTGGCTTTTTGGGTGTTGGGGGGTGTTTGAGGAATTCTTCAAACACTTTTGTCATTACCTGAGATGTTAGATGTGTATGTACATGTCCTATTCTTGGTAGTGGGTATGTGTCTTAGAATCTATCCTTTTCTCTCAGGTCTTGCATTTGCTGGCACACTTGTGTGTAGGAGACTTTTAGGTTTGGTTGTTTAGGAGAGTTTACTTCTGAATGCTTTAATTACTTCTTGGTAGGTAAGAAGTTAACTTTTCCAGTTTTGTCGGTTTCTGAAGTTGATATATTTTCCTTAAGGTATTTTTTCTGAGGTCTGCTTCCATGAGTGCTACTCCTCACTTGCTCCCTAAATTCTGTGGGACTCTTTTCAGTGTGTGTTTGGGGGGACGTGGGAGGAAGGGTGTGTTTCACAAAACACTTAGATTGAGATTTTAAGAGATATGAAGCCGCTCTTCTTTAGAGCACAATTCACCTTCAAACATATTGAAACTCATGTCCCATCTCGTTCAGCCACATTTCCTGCAATGAATGTCCCATTTAATCCTCTCTTAGAAACACAGACTCTCCCTAACCTTCCATGGAACAAACACCAAATTTTGTGTCCCTGGTTAGAGTCTCATTGCGTGTCATTTTTTCTTTCTTTTTCACATATTCCTTTCCTCCCATTAGTTAGTGGTATCGGATATTATTTGTCTTTCTGTGACTGACAGATGGGCCAAAGCTCAATGCTGACCACCTTGCTGCCACATGTGGCAAGTTCCAATATTCCTTCTTGCTTATGGCTGGATAAGAGTCTGTGGTGCATTGGGAGGACAGGGAGATTGCAGAAATGTCTGGGATCTCCAGGCTTATCTTCAGCCATAAGCACAACAGGATGATGACCACATCAATGGAAACATGGTGTCAATGAACGTGAAGCCTTGAAATCAAACTCCACAGTGAAAGAGAGAAGAAGTCTCAGAGACCATGGGAGAAGGGTTTAGACATGTCTTAGGGGAGAAGTAGATGGTTGGTGCTTCAGCGGGCAAGGAGCCATGGCCTAAGACAAAGCCCCAGGATAGAGGAGCACACTGGGAACACACAAGTTGGATGCTGACCCATAGTTGTTGGCATAGAAATGGAGACTGTCTGAATGGCATGAGTGCTTGCAAATAAAGGAAATTGAGGCCCGGGTATCTCAGATCAGCATGCTTGACAGACATAGACTCCAGAGAATACCGTGTTTCTCCTGCAGAGCACACCAGCAAGCCACTGGGTGCAGACAGCCTGGAAACCATGATCAGAAACAATACTTGTTGACATAGTGGTATGATTATTGTTTCTTGCTATGCACTCTCCGTGGAGATGCCTTGATGTGGCAAAAGAATCTTGGGGCTCTACCACCGTCATCATAAACCCCGAGCTAGTGGCCACAGACAGGATGGTGTGGACATTAGCTGCCTCATCTGCAATCACGTAGTCCCAACCCTAGAAATCTGTTGGGACTACCTTTCTCAGGCCACATTGCTTAGTACAAGGAGAACAGACTCTACATGGGGACTAGAAGAAAGCCCTTCCCAGATCCTCTATCTTGACCACAGCATTCAGCAGGCCTTAGTAAGTTTGAGTGGGTTGAAAGCCTCCTTTCAAAGGCACATCAGAGCCTTCCAAGCTAAACCTCACCATATTTGGTTCATACAGGACCTTACCCATTTAAGTTCTTCCCACATTAACTGCCTGACATTGAGCACATCTATCAAGTACATCCTGAACCATATGCCCTGGTGACCATCTAGGGGGACTCGAACCCCCTGACCATCTAGGGGGCCTTGACCCCCCGTCCGCCAAGGGGGACTCGAATCCCATGTCGATCTACCAACAGAGGAATGGGGCATCCCTGCATCCACTCCAGCCCTGGGGAGCATATCTGAGTCCACCTTGTCCCCAGTGGCCATACCTTGGGAGTTCCAACCAGACAGACGAACAAGATTCCAACACCTCCGGAGGTTTTTCCCATAAATACTGATGCTGGCTCAGTTCTCGTTGTTTGATCCCGGGCGAGCCCCAATGTTAGAGTCCATGATCAAAGAAACAAGACTGACACAAAGCGAAAATCAAGCAAAACTTTATTTCACGCTAAGCATCGAAAATGAAACCGACCTATTGGGGCCATTTCTTACATAGAGGCGAAGACGATGAGGATGCCGCTCCCGATGACAAAGAAGCGAGGATGAAGAGGACGAGAACTCTAACGACACAGACTCTGCTCTTCTAGGTCTGCTACAATAAGCACTCATAGATATTCATTGCAGACATGGATTTCCCGAAGTCCATTGTCATGTTACATCATTATTCCTTTTCTCCTTTGCTTCACTTCTTTTTTTTAACCAGTATTTGTATTCCATGTACTTCATTGGATCCTCTGGTTCTGCCAGCTTCCTGAACTTTGCATCCATCCTGCCAACAAATCTTTTCATAATGGCCTCTTCATTTTATTTAATTATATTTATCACCTTTAACTCTGTGGTCCGAGAGTCCCTGGTTCCTTCTAGGTTTATCTGATCCAGAATGAGTATCTTGGTGCTGCTTAAATCCTCCACCTGGCATGTGACATGTATAGGTTTCACTTCAATTTCTTAGCCATGACCAGTTCCTGTTCCTTTGCCTCAGCAGCAATTGATTCTTCCATCATGGCCTTAGTTCAGGTATCAGTATTCTTCTCTGCATTAGAAAAGCACCTTCTATTTTCAAACCTGAGAGTAATATCTTTAGGATGAAAATGTCATGGAGTGCCACTGGCTGACCCTTGATGGAGTGTCTGGTATATGTGGCATGCCCAATGGTTTGCGTTGTGGCTGTCCACTCTATTCTGGGCCAGTCCTCTGCAGAGGCACTCATTGCCTGCTCTTTGGAGTGTTTGGTGTCTGGACCGAATATTGTGAGGTTTATCTTGGTGGGCTCATGTGTGCCTATGAAAGGAGACTTTCAACCCACTCAAACTTACTAAAGCCTCCTGACCTCTGAAGCACCAACCATCCACTTCTCCTGAAAGACATGTCTATACCCTTCTCCCATGGTCTCTGCGACTTCTCTCTTTCACCGTGGAGTTTGATATCAAGGCTTCAGGTTCATTGAAGCCATGGTTCTAGTGATGTGGTCATTTTCCTGTTGTGCTGATGGCTGAAGACAAGCCTGGTGCTCCCAGACATTTCTGCAATCTCCCTGTCCTCCCAATGCACCACAGACCTTACCCAGCCATAAGCAAGAAGGAATCTTGAAACTTTCCACATGTGGCAGAAACGTGGTGAGCATTGTGCTGCGTCCCATCTGTCAATCACAGAACGACAAATAACAAACGATTTCACTCTCTCCTGGAAGGAAAGGAACATGTGAAAAAGCAAGAAAAAAAGACACGCAATGAGACTAACTGGGCACACAAAATTTGGTGTTTGTTCCATAGCAGGTTAAGGAGATTCTGTGTTTCTAAAAGAGGATTAAATGGGACATTCATTGCAGGAAATGTGGCCAAACGAGATGGAACATGAGTTTCAATATGATTGAAGGTGAATTGTGGTCCAATGAAAAGCGGCTTCATATCTCTTAAAATATCATTCTAAGCGTTTTGTGAAACACACCCTCCCTCCCATCTCCCCCCCCACACACACCACACACTTAAAAGGTCACACAGAATTTAGGGAGCAAGTGAGGAGTGGCATTCATGGAAACAAACCTCAGAGAAAATACTTTAAGGAAAAAAAACTATCAACGTCAGAAACAGACAAAACTGGAAAAGTTAACTTCTTACCTACCAAGAATTAATTAAAGCATTCAGGACTAAACTCTCCTAAACAACCTAACTTACAAGTCCCCTACACACAAGTTTGCCCGCAAATCTCATACTTGTGAGAAAAGGATAATTTCCAAGACACATACCCACTACCAAGACTAGGTCATGAACATACACATCTGATGTCTCAGGTAATGAAGAATGTGTTTGAAGTATTCCTCAAACACCTCCCACCACCCATAAACCCCGATCAAATCAATTTGCTGGTCAACACTCTAAGACATTTAATGAAGGCAAATTCGGTTCTTCTCATCTATTCCCAAAATGTTGGAAGAGGGAAGAATACAATTTGCAATGTCCAAAGACCCAATTCAGATAAGGACCTCATAGGAAACCAATTGCATTTAATCAGTAAGATAATAAAACTATACTTCATTACTTTCCTATTTCTTTCTTCATTTACATGGGAAATGGCCTGTTTTTCTTTCTTTTCAATACTTTTTCTTTTGTTCAGGAAGACAGTCTTTCTTCCCTCCTACATTTGTTAGATAATGTTCCCTGATTCTTTAGTTGCATATACCACTGAGTGCTTATCAACAGCATATATGCCACACCACCTCCATACCATGAACCAGTTCCCTCATTCCTGGCATGTCTCATCCTTCTGTAACCCTCAGCTTGGTTCCCAGAGACCTGAGTCTCTCCTGGTTTGTCTCCCTGTCTGACTTCTTCTCTTTCCGTTTTCCCTTGCTTTTACTCATGTCCGTGGTACTCCTCATGGTCCACATATATGTGAAGCCATATGATATTTTCCTTGGACTCCTTACGTTTTCATTGAGAATAACCCAGCCCTTTGTCACTCATGTCAAGGCAAGTATTGAGGCTTCATCGCAGGCCTCTGCCTGCCCACCCGAAGGATACTCTGCCCATCACATATGCACAAACCCTCCAGATTGAGCAACAACTGCAATGTCCCTGAGCCCACCCCAAATTTGTTGGCCGCCTTGGAAAAAAGATGCATTTGGAACTATGCCAGACAACTACCTCCAGGCAGACAACCAGGTCAATGGCCCTGAGTCAGAAATGCAATCTGACATAACCCTAGGACATCAACGGAACCCTAGCTTACGTTTGCTGGCATCTGTCTCCAGAGGCAAACTTGGAATACCTACATACGGTCCAACACTTGATCCCTGAGCCACAAAACAGAAAATCTCCTGTCCCCAGAAGTCAACCTGGCTCTTGGGATCTGCGACCAACTCTCAGGGAGGAGAGAATCCTGCATGGCGCCTGAGACCCCGCCACATTCTAAGGTCTCCTTGGACACAAACCAGCATCATTACCCATCACAATGAGGCTCCCTGTCATCTAAGCCACCTGACCACATTCCCCCACAGCGACCAGATCAAAGCGGACTTGTTCCTGGGCTGGAATTGTAAGCGGAGCTAGTTTTTCCAGGCATCCATGTGGTGACTTCTGCTATGACATCTTTCCATACAGGGGAACCTGGTGCCATCCAAACAGAGCCCCCTGTCCCATGGAAGGAAAGCTTGCTGTTTGAAGCAGCTCACAAGCCCGAGCCTGGGAAGACCTCCATGGCCTTATGAGGCCACCACTAAATTCTTCGGCTATCATGGAGACAAAACCACCCTGAGTGACCATCTGATACGTGCCCTGACTCAGTTCTGGAGATCCCGAGTCAGACGCTGCACATTGGAGAATCCATGTGCTCTGCACTGAATGGAATGGGCACTTGTGAGTTCACAGTTCCGTCATCACCCTCTTGGCAGGCCAGTCTTCCTGATTGTTCATTTGGGAGCCACAACGCAGTCTCCTGCCTGCCCTCCAGAAAGAAAAGGGCCCTAGGTGTCTGCACAGAATCCCCATGTAAGGATTAAACTGCACGGACCTCGATGGCACCCCAATGTCCTAGGCCACCTTGTGCACTAATGCTCTGACTGACAGAGCCCCAGCCCTGACCTCCATCAGACCCCCAGGTAACAAGCCCCATATCCTGCATGTGGGACATGCCATGGCCAGAGACAGTCACCTCTATGAAACCTGGGTATTCAGGGGTCTGTGCCCAGACCATAGCTCAAATCCCAGCCCATGGAGGAACCTCAAGCATCAAAGAGCACTCCTCCTTCCCCATGATGGAAAAAGCTTGCTGTGGGGAAGTGGGTCTATCCCTCAGTGTGGGAGCCAGCTGCATGACCCATGAGACCACGCCCACACAGGAGGGCTACCCTGGCTACAAACAGGCATTGTGACCCTCAGCCTGAGCCCGCTTACAAACCAGCACCTTTGCTAGCTGGACCAAGAGCCGGCATATGGGGCCTGACATGCCCCTAGGCCTAAACCCTCACCCTTGGTCAGGTTCTCCAGGCACCTGGAGCCAGAAGCCAACTCGGGAATCCCAGCTATGGCAGGACCCCTGAGATGGAAAACCGCACTGTTCCCATCCCCCTGAAAGACACCAAACACTGAGAGCTGGGCAGAATCCTCACAAAGGCAGAATATCCCATGGCCCAATGAGGATACAGCTACATTCCGTGGCAAACCAAGACACAAAACCCAGAGAGAAAAGTTTGTGCTCCTGCCTCCCCATCGAACTAATTTTAGATCCCATGGTACTGCCCTCACAGTCCGTAGATCAGGCCTACCATCTCCTCGCCCCAACCATATCCCGAGTTTGTGTTTGTAGACTTTTGTCCCCAAAGCCCTGGCTGACAGTCCTTCCACGATGGTGCCACTGGAGCCACAGGGCAGGACTCTGGCTACCACCTGAAGGAAGTTCTTCCCATCACATTTACACAAACCCTCCAGATTGGGAGACACCTGCAATATCCCTGAGCCCACCCCTGAGTGGGCTTTTTATAAGAGACTGTAATGCCTGAAGTAACCGGAGTACACATCGGTCAGTCATTTCCGCTAAGGCAACCTCTTGCAGTCGAGGACAGAGAAGGGGGGGGTCTCCCAAACATTATTCATTATTTCAAATGGGGTCACCTTGCTTATATAGGGTGTACATCATACCCTGAGGAGGGCAAAAGGAAGGAGATCCATCCATCCACCGCCAGTCTCCAGAATTAGTTTTGTCAAGGTCTCTTCAAGAGTCTGGTTCATTCTCTCTACTTGCCCAGAATTCTGGGGCCAGTAGGCACAATGTAATTTCCAGTTAGTGTCCACGGCCTTGGCCAATGCCTGTGAGACTGAACTCACAAATGAAGGGCCACTGTCTGACCCAATTGCGAGAGGCATTCCAAACCTAGGAATTATTTCTTCTAGTAGCTTTTTGGCTACCACTCCTGCTGTCTCATGTTTGGCGGGAAAAACCTCTACCCAGCCTGAAAAGGTATCTACAAAACTAACATGTACTTGTGCCCATATTTTCCAGGTTTCATTTCTGTAAATTTGTGGTTCCTAAGCTCTTTCTCTTTTCCCTTTTCACATTTTAGTTCTTCCCACATGGACTGCCTGGCATTGAGCACATCTATCAACTATATCCTGAACCATATGCCCTAATTTAGAAACCTGGAACTGCTTGCCCATAAGCTCCTTGAGTTTGCGTATCCCCAAATGAGTACCCTGATATATCTGGTCTACTAACTTTTTGCCTAGTACTCGAGGAAGAATTATTTTTCCCGCTTCAGTTTTAGCCCAGTCCCCCTCATAGCCCAATTTAACCCATTTCTGTAAATACTTTAAATCTTCTTCTGAATACTTCAGTTTATTTGGTGTGGCTGGAGCCGGGAGTATAACTAGTTCTTCTACTGTTTCTCGAGCTGCTTGCTTTGCAGCTTGATCAGCTAATTGGTTTTCTTTTGATATCAGATCACTCCCCTTTTGGTGTCCCGGGCAATGCATAACGGCCACCTCTTGGGTCCCGGATAGCCTGGAGGAGAGCCAATATTTCTCCTCTGTTTTTAATTCCTTTTCCTTCTGCTGTTAATAGGCCCCTTTCTTTATAAATAGCCCATGTATATGGAGAGTAGCAAAGGTGTACCTGCTGTCTGTATAGATGGACACAACCTGCAGCGTGAGTGACCATCAAACACGTGCCCTGACTCAGGTGCTGGATATCTGGAGTCAGAAGCTGCACATTGTAAATGCCATGTGCTCAGCACTGAACTGAACTGGCGCTTCTGTGTTCAGAATTCTGTCCTTACCCAACTGGCCCACCAGTCCTCCAGATTATTCATTTGGGAGCAACAAGACAGTCTTCTGCCCTCTAGAAAGAAGTAGGGCCCAAGGTTTCTGCCCAGAATCCTCACGTGAGGATCAACCTGAAGGGACCTCAATGGCATCCCAATATCTGTGGTCACTCTGTGCAGTAATGCTCTGTCTGACACAGTCTGAGTCTCGACCTCCCATTAGCCCCCCAGGTAATGGGACCCATTACCTTCTGGTGGGACTTGCCGAGGCCAGAGACTGTCATTTCTACCCAACTCAGACCATAGCTTAAATTCTTGATTATGGGGGAACATCAAGCATAAAAGAGCACTCCTCCTTTGCCACGAAGGGAAAAGCTTGCTGTGGGGATGGGGGTCAAACCTTCAGAGTGGGAGCCAGCAGCATGGCCCATTAGACCACGCCCACCCAGGAGGGCTGCCCTGGACCCAAACAGGCATTGTGACCCTCAGGATGAACCCACTTTCAAACCAGCCCCCTTGCTAGCTGGACCAGGAGCCCGCATATCGCGCCTGACATGCCCCTAGGCCCAAAACCTCATCCTCGGTCGTGATCTTCATGCGCCTGAACCCAGAAGCCGACTCCGAATAACCGCTATGGCTGGACCTCTGAGATGGAAAACAGCACTCTTCCCTTCCCCCGAAAGACACCAAACCCTTGGGAGCTGGGCAGAATCCTCACAGAAACAGAATCTCCATTGGCCCCATGAGGCTACTGCTACAATTTGAGGCCAACCAAGACAACAACGCAGGCAGAAAGGCCTGTGCTCCTGACTCCATGTCACCCTCATTTCAGATCCTGCAGCACTGCCCTACAGTCCCTAGATCGGGCTTGCCATAACCTCGCCCAAAATCCTATCACGAGTTTATGTTTGCGGGCTTTTTTTACTGAAGCCATGGCCTACAGGACCTCCAGGATGGGGCATTTGGAGGCAAAGCAAAGGACTCTGAATACCCACCCAAAGGAAACTCTGCCCATCACATTTGGAAACGCCCACCAGATGGGGAGTCAACTGCAATGCCCCTAAGCCCACCACAAATTCGTTGGCTGCCTTGGAAAAAAGGCACATTAGGACATACACCAGACACCTACCTCCAGGCAGACACCCAGGTTAATGTCCATGAGTCAAAAGAAGCAATCTGACATACCCCTAGGATCTCAACAGAAGCCTAGCTAGGGTTGCAGGCATCTGCCTCCAGAGGCAAACTCTGGAATACCTACATATGGTCCAACATTTGATCACTGAGCCACAACACAAAACACCTCCTGTCCCCAGAAGGCATCCTGGCTCTTGGGAATTGCGTCCAACCCTCAGGGGAGGAGAATCTTATATGGCACCTAAGCTCCCGCCACATTCTAAGGTCTCCCTGGACAAAAGCAAGCCTTGTGACCCATCAGAATGAGGCCCCCTGTCATCTCAGCCCCCTGTGCACTTTGCACCTGAGCCACCAGGTCCAAACAGCCTTGTTCCTGGTCTGGAAGGGTAAGCGGAGCTGAGCTTTCCAGGCATCCATGTGGGGACTTCTGCTACAATGTCTTTCCCAATGGGGGACCCAGCTGCCATCTAAACCGACTCCTCCTGTCCCACAGGAGGAATGGTTGCTTTTCGGAGCAGAACAAAAGCCCCAGACTGGGAAGACATCCATGGCCTCATGAGGCCACCCCTCCACCCGTCGGCCATCATATACACAAACTCCAGCGAGGGCAACCATCTGACACGTGCCCTGACACAGATGCTAGACATCTCGAGTCAGACTCTGCACATTGCAAATGCAAGGTGCTTGGCACTGAATGGAACTGGCGCCTTTGCATACAGAATTTCGTCCTCAATTCGTGGCCTTCCAGCCCTCCAGATTGTTCATTCGGGAACTCCAATGCAGTCTTCTGCCTGCCCTCCAGAAAGAAGAAGCTCCCTAGGGGTCGGCTCAGAATCCCCAAGTGAGGATCAATCTGCACGGACCTCGAAGGAACCCCAATAGCCTTGGTCACCCTGCGCACTAATGTTCTGTCTGACACAGCCTGACCCCCGACCTCCCATCAGTCCCCCAGATTGCAGCCACTCCATCCTGAAGGGTGGACCTGCCATGGCTAGGGACTGTCATCTCTACCCAACCTGTGTTGTCAGGCGTCTGTGCCCAGACCAGAGCTCAAATCACGACCTATGGGCGAACCTCAAGCAATAAAGAGCACTCCTCTTTCCCCATGACGGGAAAAGCTTGCTGTGGGGATGAGGGTTTAACACTCAGAGTGGGAGCCAGTTGTATGGCCCATGAGACCACACCCACACAAGAGGGCCGCCCTGGCCACAAACAGGCATTGTGACTCTCAGCCTGAGCCCGCTTTCAAACCAGCCACCTCGCTAGCTGGACCAGGAGCCCGCATATCGGGCGTAACATGCTCCTAGGCCCAAATCCTCACCCTCGGTCGGGTTCGCCAGGCTCCCGGATCTAGAAGCTGACTCTGGAATCCCTGCTATGGAGGGACCCCTGAGCCGGAAAACTGCACTTTTCCCTTCCCCCGAAAGACACCAACCTCTTGGGAGCTGGGCAGAATCCTCACAGAGGCAGAATCTCTCATGGCCCCATGAGGCCACCACTCCATTCCATGGCCAGTCGAGACACACAACCCAGACAGAACAACCTGAGGCCCCGACTCTCCGACGCCCTAATTTCAGATCCCGAGGCACTGCCCACAAGATCTGTAGATCGGGCCTGCCAACACCTCGCCCCTCACTCTAACCCGAGTTTGTGTTTGCAGAATTTTGTCCCCTAATTCCTGGCTGACAGGCCCTCCAAGATGGGGCATCTTTAGCCTTTGCGCAGGACTCTGCCTGCCCTCTCATAGGAAACTCTGCCCATCACAGTTGCACAAACCCGCCAGATTGGGAAACACCTGCAAGGCCCCTGAGCCCACCCAATTTCGATGGCTGCTCTAGGCAGAAATACACAGTCTGACACATGCAGACACCTACCTCCAGGCAGAAACCCAGGTCAATGGCCCTGAATCAAAAGATCGAAACTGACATGCCCCTAGGACCTCAATGGAACCCTAGCTAAGGTTTGCAGCCATCTGTCCCCAGAGGCAGGTTCTGGCATACCTCTTATGGTCCAATGCTTGGTCCCTCAGCCATTAAACAGAACACCTCCTGTCCCCAGAAGGCAACCTGGCTCATGGGATCTGAGTCCAGCCCTCATGATAGTTGAATCCTGCATGGCGCCTGAGCTCCCACCACATTCTAAGGTCTCCCTGGACACAAGCCATCATGGAGACCAATCAGCACGAGGCTCCCTGTGAACTAAGCACCCTGGGCCCTTTCCCCCAGAGACACCAGATCAAAACTACCTTGTTCCTGGACTGAAAGTGTAAGCTGAGCTGGGCTTTCCAGACATCTATGTGGTGAGCTCTGCTTCCATGTCTTTCCATATGTGGTACCATGGAGCCATCAATATGAACTCCCCATGTCCCACAGAAGGAAAGTTTGCTGTTTGGAGCAGCTCACAAGCCCCAGCCTGGGAAAACATCCTTGGCCTCATGGTCTCCATTCATTGGGCATAATGGACAAAACTCCAGCATGAGCAAACATTCAACACTCTCCCTGTTTCAGGTGCTGGGGAACTCCAATCAGATGTTGCACATTGTAACTGCCATGTGCTCGGTGATGAGCTGAACAGGTGCTTGTGCGTTCAGACTTACGTCCTCACCCGTCTCGCCTGCTAGCCCTCCATATTGGGAATTCTGGAACCACAAATCACAGTCTCTGTCTGCCCTCCGGAAAGATGAACGGTCCTATGGGTCTGCCCAGAATCCCCAGGTGAGTACCAAACCGCACGGCCCTAGAAGGAACCCCAATATCCAGCCCACACTGTGCACTAATGCTGTGTTTGACACAGCCTGAGCCCGGACCCCAGGCATCCCCCCAGGTAGCGTGCGCCATCTCCTGCAAGTGGGGCGGGCTATGGCCCCAGGCAGTCATCTCTACCCAACCTGGGTATTCAGGCATCTGGACCAAGACGATAACTCAAATCCCAACCTATGGGGGAACCTCAAGCACAAAAGAGCACTTCTCCTTCCCCATGGCCAGAAAAGCTTGCTGTGGGAATGGGGTTTTAATAATCAGAGTGGGAGCCAGCTGCACGGCCCACGAGACCACACCCAAACAGGAGGGCCGCCCTGGCCACAAACAGGCATTGTGACTCTCAGTCTCAGCAAACTTTCAAACCAGTCCCCTCGCTAACTAGACCAGGTGCCCGCATATTGGGCCTCCATGCCCCTAGGCACAAATCCTCACGCTTGTTTGGGTTCTTCAGGCGCCCACACCAGAGGCCCACTCTGGAATCACTGCTATGGCAGTACCTCTTAGATGGAAAACAGCACTCTTCCCTTCATCCAGAAAGACTCCAAAACCTTGGGAGTCATGCAAAATCTGCACAGAGGGAGAACCTCCCAAGGACTCATGAGGCCAAACCTCCATTCCGTGGCAAACCCAGACACACAACCCAGACAGAAAAGCCTCCTCTCCTGCCTCCCCATCGCCTTAATTTCCGATCCTGATGTACTGCCCTTACGGTCTGCAGATCGGGCCTGCCATCACCTTGCCCTTACACTAACCCCAATTTGTGTTTGCAGACTTTTGTCCCCAAAGACCTGGCCGACAGGCCAACCATGATGGGGAGTCACCTGCAACAGGCCTCTGATAGGGCCTCAGGAGCCATGACACAGGACGCTACTGACACTCCTGAAGGAAATTCTGCCCGTCACATTGGACAAACCCTCCAGATTGGGAGACACCTGCAAGGACCCTGAGCCCACTCAATTTCGTTGGCCGCTCTGGACAGAAATGCACAGTCTGACACAAGCCAGACACCGACATCCAGGAAGACACCCAGGTCAATGGCCATGAGTCAGAAGATTTAAACTGACATGACCCTAGGACCTCAACGGAACCCAAGCTAAGGTTTGCAGACATCTGTCAACAGAGGCAGGTTCTGGAATACCTACACCTGATTCAACGTTTGGTCTCTGATCCAGAAAACAGAACACCTCCTGTTCCCAAAAGTCAACCTAGCTCTTGGGAGCCACGTCCAACCCTCAGGGAAGGAGAATCCTGCATGGCGCCTGAGCCCCCGCCATATTCTAAGGTCTCCCTGGACACAAGCCAGGATTTTGACCCTATAGCATGAGGCTCCCTGTTAACTCAGCCTCCTCGGCACTTGCCCCAGAGTCACCAGATCGAAACTGTCTTGTTCTTGGGCTGAAAGGATAAGCTGAGCTTGGATTTCTGGAAATTTATGTGGTGAGCTCTGCTACCATGTCTTTCCAATTGGGGGACCCCGGAGCCATTAAAACAGACTCCCCCTGTCCCACAGAAGGAAAGCTTGCTGTTCGGAGCAGCTCAAAAGCCCCAGCCTGGGAAAATTTCCATGGCTTCATCCACCCCTCCATTCATCTGCCATCATGGACACAAACTCCAGAGTGAGCAAAGATTTGACACTCGCTCTGACTCAGGTGCTGGAGATCTCGAGTCAAACACTGTACATTGGAACTGCCATGTGCTCGACACTGAACTGAACCGGCGCTTCTGCGTTCAGACTTCCATCCTCACCCTCCTGGCCCGAAACCCTCCTGATTGGGAATTCTGGAGCCACAACGCAGCCTTCTTCCTGCCCTCCAGAAAGAAGAAGGGCCCTATAAGCTGCCAAGAATCCCCATGTGAGGATCAATCAGCATGTTCTTAGTCAGAACCACAATATCGAGGCCACAATATGCACTAATGCTCTGTGTGACACAGCCTGATCCCCAACTTCCAGTCAGCCCCCCAGGTACCGGGCACCATCTCCTGCAGCCTGGACCAGCCAGGGCCTGAAGCTCTGATCTCTACCAACCTGGGTGTTCAGGCATCTGTGCATAGACCATAACTCAAATCCCGCCTATGGGGGAACCTCAAGTAGTAAAATCACTCCTCCTTCCCCACAGCCGGAAAATCTTGCTGTGGGGATGGGGGTCCAAACCTCAGTGTGGGAGCCAGCTGCACGGCCCATGAGACCACGCCCACCCACGAGTGCCGCCCTGGGCACAAACAGGCATTGTGACCATCAGCCTGAGCCTGCTTTCAAACAAGGCCCCTAGCTAGCTGGACCAGGAGCCGGCATATCTGGCATGCCATGCCCCTAAGCCCAACGCTCACCCTTGGTTGGGTTCTCCAGGCGCCCGGACCCAGAAGCCGACTCTGGAATCCCTGCTAAGGAGGGACCCCTGAGACAGAAATCATCTCTCTTCCCTTCATCCAAAAAGACACCGAAACCTTGGCAGCCTTGCAATATCCCCCCAGAGGCAGAATCTCGCATGGGCCCATGAGGCCACCCCTCCATTCTGTGGCCTTACAAATGACAAAAAAAAAGAATAGATATGGTTAAATATCAAATGATGATCCTTTTCAAAACATTAAAATTTTAGAAAATGTAGAGAACCTCTGGAGTAGTTACAGCATTTACCCAAATGTAACCCAAGGTTTATCATTGATTTAGCAGTACTTCCTGAGTAACTTAGCATATCAGGGAATAGCCTTATGAGTCAAGGAGATCTCATTTACAATTCTGGGTGAGCAAAGAAAACCATTTACATTTTCTTAGAAACATCTCAATCTCTACTGAAGACTAAATATTAACCAATTGTGAAATGTTGCAATAGCAGTTAAGCACAAAACATGTTTACCAACAGATTTCAAAAGCACAAACCTAGTTCCGGCAACCAGCGCCCTAGCACTTCATCCCATTTGTCATCCAAGCAAAACTTCAAAGCTTCAGGTTACCAAAGACTCTAAAAGCTACTTTAACAATTACCCATTAAAACCCAGAGACATACAATTAACCACCAGTTCATTCATCTCTTTGCTAACAGATTTCATGTTCTACCTGGGCCCATTCCACTTCAGATGCCATGATTTAGCGCCAGCAAGGTGGAAGGCCTAGGCAGTCCACGTCGGGCCCGAGAAGGCAAGGAATTCCCCGAAAGAAAGGGAGTTTCGGCAGCTGCTTGGGAATATTCCTTAAAGTCTCTGTCCCAAGTTAGACGAAACCCAGTTGGCTCCAGTTATAGCCCTTAACACACGAAATGAGTGAGGACGAAGCCCCACACCTATTATGAGGAACAGAGAGACGGAAGTCAGAGTCCCCTTACTCTCTGCCTGTCCCATTCCCAGAAACACAACAAACAACACAACAGACAACCAAAAGACAAGACAAAGACAACTGCAGGCCTAGCGGTCCTGCCACCGTTGGGGATTTTCTAGGGAGACTCAAACCCCCTGACCACCTTGGGGGACTTCAAACCCTGATGACCGCCTCGGGGGACGTGAACACCCGAAAACTGCCTAGGTGGATTTCTGAGTGTTGGACGAAGCTCCCCAGAACCAGGTTGCCTTCTCAGGACAGGAGGTTTTCTGTTTTGTGGCTCAGGGATCAAGTGTTGGGCCATATGTAGGTATTCCAGAGATTGCCTCTGGAGACAGATGCCTGCAATCCTACATGAGGGTTGCGTTGAGGTCCTAAGTGTATGTCAGATTACACATTCTAACTCAGGGCCATTGACCTGGGTGTCTGCCTGGAGGTAGATGTCTGGCATGGGTCCGACTGCGCATTTTCCCAAGGTGGCCAACAAATTTGGTGTGGGTACAGGGGCATTGAATTTGTCTCCCAATCTGGAGTGTTTTTGCAAATGTGACAGGCAGAGTTCCGTTTGGGTGGGCAGGCAAAATCCTGCACTGTGGCTCCAGAGGCCCCATCCTGGATGGCCTGTCAGTCAGGGCTTTGGGGACAAAAGTCTGCAAACACAAACTCGGGATAGGGTTCTGGGCGAGGAGATGTCCAGCCCGATCAGCGGACCTTAAGGGCAGTACTGCAGGTTCTGAAATAAGGGTGACGGGGTGGCGGGAGCGCAGGCATTTCTTTCTGGGTAGTGGGTCTCGGTTGGCCACAGAATGTAGCGCTAGCCTCATGGGACCATGGGAGATTCTGCCATTGTAAGGATTCTGCCTGGCTCCCAAGGGTTTGCTGTCTTTCAGCGGGAACTGAAGAGTGCTGTTTTCCGTCTCAGGGTTCCCTCCATAGCAGGGGTTTCAGAGTCGTCTTCTGGGTCCAGTCTCCTGGAGAACACATCCAATGATGAGGATTTGGGCCTAGGGGCATATCAGGCCAGATATGCGGGCTCCTGGTCTAGCTAGCGAGGGGCTGGTTTGAAAGCGGGCTCAGGATTAGGCTCACAATGCCTGTTTTTGTCCAGGGCCACCCTCCAAGGTGGTAGTGCTCTCATGTGGCATGCAGCTGGCTCCCACTCTGAGGGTTAGACCCCCATTCCCACAGCAAGCTTTTCCCATTGTGGGGCAGGAGGAGTGCTCTTTGATCTTGAGGTTCCCCCATACGCTGGGATTTGTGCTATGGTCTGGGCACAGAAGCCTGAAAACGCAGGTTTGTATAGATGACACTCTCTGGCCTTGGCACATCCCACCTGCAGGATATGGGGCCTGCTACCTGGGGGGCTGATGGGAGGTCAGGGCTCACGCTGTGTCAGACAGAGCATTAGTTCACAGGGCAGCCTAGGACATTGGGGTGCCCTAGAGGACCGTGCAGATTGATCCTCATGTGGGGATTCTGGGCAGACCCCTAGGACCCTTCTTCTTTCTGGACGGCAGGCAGAAGACAGCGTTGTGTTTCCTGAATGAACAGTCTACTGGGCGTGTGGTCCACGAGGGTGATGACAGAATCTGAACTCATAAGCTCCTGTTCAGTTCAGTGCCGAGCACATGGTATTAAAAATGTGCAGCGTCTGACTCGGAATCTCTAGCAACTGAGTCAGGGCAAGTGTCAGATGTTCGCTCACGCTGGAGTTTGTGTCCATGATGGCCGACGAATGGAGGGTTGGCCTCATGTGGCCATAGAGGGCATCCCAGGCCTGGGCTTGTGAGCTGTTATGTAGGCTCCTCATAAAACTTGTGAGGGGGCTTGTTTGAAATCGTCTCAGGACTAGGGTCACAATGCCTCTTTGTGACCAGGGCAGCTCTCATGGTGAGTGAGGTCTCATGGGTCATGCAGCTGGCTCCAACTCTGAGGGTTTGACACCACCCGCCAGCAAGTTTTTCCTGACTTAGGGAATCAGGAGTGCTTTTTTGTGCTTAGGTTCCCCCATAGCCTGGGATTTGAGCTAAGGTCTGGGCACAGATGCCTGAACACCCAGGTAGGGTAGAGATGACCGCCTCAGGTCATGGCTGCTCCCCCCTGCAGGATAAGTGGTCTTCTACCTGTGTGGCTGACTGGACATCGTGGCTCAGGCAGAGTCATATAGAGCATCAGTGCACAGCGCAGCCAAGATGTTGGTGTGCCGTCGAGGGCCATGCAGTTTGATCTTCACGTGGGGATTCTGGTCAGACCCAATGGGCCCTTCTTCATTTTGGAAGGCAGTTCGAAGTCTGGGTTATGGCTCAAGAATTCCAAATCTGATGGGCATGCGGGCCAGGAGGTTGATGATGGAATTCTGAATGCACCAGTGCCAGTTCAGTTCAGTGCAGAGCGCATGGCAGTTCTAATATGCAGCATCTGAATGGAAATCTCCAGCACCTGAGTCAGGGCAAGGGTCAGATGGTCGCTCATGCTGGTGTTTGTGTCCGTGATGGCTGATGAATGGAGGGGTGGCCTCAAGAGGCCATGTCATATTCTGCCTCTGTTTGGAATTTGCATGACTCCCAGTTTTGGTGTCTTTCTGGATGAAGGGAAGAGAGTTGTTTTTGTCTCAGTGTTCCTGCCATAGAAGGCATTCCAGAGTCGGCTTCTGGGTTCGGGCACCTGGAGAACCTGACTGAGGGTGAGGATTTGGGTCTAGAGGCATGGTAGGTCTGATATGCGGGCTCTTGGTCCATCTGGGGGGGGTGCTGATTTGAAAGCAGGCTCAGGCTGATTGTCACAATGCCTGTTTGTGCCCATGGCGGACTTGCTGGGTGGGCGTGGTCTCATGGGCCATGCAGCTGGCTCCCACTCTGAGGGTATGACTCCTATCCCCACAGCAAGGTTTTCCATCCATGGGGAAGGAGAAGTGCTCTTTTGTGCTTGAGGATTCCCCCATATGCCAGGATTTGAGTTATGGTCTCGGCACTGATCCTTGAACATCCAGGTTAGGTAGACATGACAGCCAAGGGCCATGGCAGTCCCATCTGCAGGAGATGGCACCTGCTACCTGGTTCGGGAAGGAGGTCGGGGCTCAGGCTGTGTCAGACAGAGCATTAGTGCACAATGTGTCCTGCAAAATGGGGTTCCGTAAATGGCCGTGCTGTTTGATCCTCACATGGGGATTCTGAGAATCCCCATAGGGCCCTTCTTTCCGGAGGGCAGGAAGAGGGCTGTTTTTTTGGCTCTAGAATTCCCAATCTGGTGTGCTTGCTGGCCAGATGGGTGAGAATGGAAGTCGGAAAGTACAAGCACCAGTTCCGTTCCGTGCCGAGCACACGGCATTTCCAATGTGCAGCGTCTGACTCGAGATCTCCAGCACCTGAGTCAGGCGAGTTTTGGATGGTCGCTCACGCTGCAGTTTGTATCTATGATGCTAAATGAATGGAAGGGTGACCTCATGAGGCCATGAAGGTTTTCCAAGGCTGGGGCTTGTGAGCTGTTCCAAACAGCAAGCTTTCCTTCTGCAGGATAGGGGGAGATCGTTTGGATGGCTCCATGGTCCCCCATAAGGAAAGACATGGTAGCAGAGCTCACCACATAGATGTCTGAAAAATCCAGTTCAGCTTATCCTTTCATCCCAGGAACAAGGCAGTTTCGATCTTGTGGCTCTGGGACAATTGCCCTGGGGATGATTTGACAGGGAGATTCATGCTGATGGGTCACCATGCTGGCTTGTGTCCCAGGAGACCTTACAATATGGCGGGAGCTCAGGCGCCATGCAGGATTCTCCTCCCCTGAGGGTTGGACGCATCTTCCAAGAGCTAGCTTGACTTCTGGGGATACGAGCTGCTCTGATTTTTGGATCAGGGACCCAGCGTTGGAACATATGTAGGTAGTAATGTAGGGAGCTGGTTAGCCAAAGGAACTTACTTTTAAATCCTGGATATAGGGGCGCCTGGATGGCTCAGTGGGTTAAGTCCTCTGCCTTCGGCTCAGGTCATGATCCCAGGGTCCTGGGATCAAGCCTCGCATCGGGCTCTCTGCTCAGCAGGGAGCCTGATTCCTCCTCTCTCTCTGCCTGCCTCTCTGACTACTTGTGATCTCTGTCTGTCAAATAAATAAATAAAATCTCTAAGAAATAAAAAAAAATAAACAAACCCCAGATATACGGGTGGGCCAGGCCAGATTGTTGTATCCAATCAGTGAGGTGTGCATATATTAACTGTGGTGAGTTGAAATCTCATTGGCCACCTGTTGTGGGCTGGGCTCAACCACCTCTATAAAGGTTAGTCTGTGAGGCTGGCCGGGGGGGGGGGTGGCTGGAAGCAGTAGGAGGAGTTAGAAAAGCCTAGAGAAGTAGGAGGATTTAGAATAGCCATTAGAGAAGTAGGAGGAGTTAGAATAGCCATTAGAGTAGTAGGAGGAGTTGGAGTAGCCGTTAGAGTAGCCATTGGGAGCCATTAGTGTAATAGTATGAGTGATATCATCGGGGTTGTCATGAGCCTCGGAGCTTCAGGATCATTGGGAACATCGGGAGCTTCATTGCTGGGAGCAACACCGCCTGCCATGAGTGGCCTCGAATCCCTGAGCAGCAGTGCCGCCAGTTATCTGCCATGCCATGGTCCGGCTGTGACCACCTTCCTGTCCCAAGCTGCGGCCTTGCCAGAGCAGCGTCATTCCAGGGAACTGCCTCGTCGGCATGCTGCCTCGTCGGAATGTGGCCTGGTCTGGAGTGGCCTCTTCATCATCAGTTGTGGACTTCGTCCAGTGGGTGTCCTTATCCAGATCAGCCTAGTCTGGGGAGCTACCTGGTCTGGAGTGGTCTCATCCAGACCGTCCTCATTCACAGCATCCTCGTCTGAAGCAGCCCTGTTGAAGTGGCTTCATAGGGAGCAGAGTCTGCTCGTCAGGGTTGTCGTCCTCGTCATCCTCGCCTCTTTGTCATCGGGAGCAGCAACCTCGTCGTCGTCACCTCTACGTAAGAAATGGCCCCGATCGATCAGTTTGATTTTCGATGCTTGGCGTGAAATAAAGCTTTGCTTGATTTTCACTTTGTGTCAGTCTCATTCCTTGGTCACAGACCCTAACATTGGGGGCGTGCCAGGGATCAAAAATGAGAACTGAGACAGCATAGGAATTTATGGGAAAAGCCTCCAGAGGTGTTGGAATCTTGTTCATCTTTCTGTTTGGAGCTCCAGGGTATGGCCCACCAGGACAATCTGGATGCAGCCATGCTCCCCAGTGCTGGAGTGGATGCGGGGATGCCCCATCCCTCTGCTGCTAGATGGACTTCAGTTTAGAGTCCACCTTGGCAGTCAGGGGGGTTCGAGTCCACCTAGATGGTCAGGGGGTTCGAGTCCCCGTAGACGGTCACCAGGGTTTTCGAGTCCCCCTAGGCGGTCATCGAGTGTTGGAGCCCCCGAGGGGGTTATTGGGTGTTTGAGTCCCCCTAAGCAGTCAGGGGGCTTGAGTCCCCCTAGAAAATACACACTGATGGCAGTACCACTAGGCCTGCAGTTGTCTTTGTCTTGTCTTTTTGTTGTCTGCTGTGTTGTTTGTTGTGATTGGGGGAATGGGAGAGGCAGAGGGTAAGGGGACTCTGACTTTCGTCTCTCCATTCCTCATAATAGATGTGGGGCTTCTTCCTCACTCATTTCTTGTGTTAAGGGCTATAACTGGAGGCAACTGGGTTTAGTCTAACTTGGGACAGAGACTTTAAGGAATATTCCCAAGCAGCTGCCAAAACTCCTTTTGTTTCAGGGAATTCCTTGCCTTCTCTGGCCCGACATGGACTGCAGGAAAAATAATTCTACCTCGAAGACTGGGCAAAATGTTAGTAGACCAGATACTTCAGGGTAATCATTTGGGGATACGCAAACTCAAGGAGCTTATAGGCAAGCAGTTCCAGGTTTCTAAATTAGGGCATATGGATCAGGATATAGTTGATAGATGTGCTCAATGCCAGGCAGTCCATGTGGGAAGAACTAAAATGGGAAATGGGAAAAGAGAAAGAGGTAAGGAACTAGGAATTTATTACAAAATAGATTTTACAGAAATGAAACCTGGAAAATATGGGCACAAGTACATGGTAGTTTTTGTAGATACGTTTTCAGGTTGGGTAGAGGCTTTTCCCACCAAACATGAGACAGCAGGAGTGGTAGCCAAAAAGCTACTAGAAGAAATAATTCCTAGGTTTGGGATGCCTCTCGCAATTGGGTAGGACAATGGCCCTGCATTTCTGAGTTCCATCTCACAGGCACTGGCCAAGGCCGTAGGCACTAATTGGCAACTACATTGTGCCCACCGGCTCCAGAGTTCTGGGCAAGTAGAGAGAATGAACTGGACTCTGGAAGAGACCTTGACAAAACTAATTCTGGAGATTGGATGTGGATGGGTGGATCGCCTTCTTTCTCACTCCTCAGGGCAATATGTGCAGCCTACTTAAGCAAGGTGAGCTCACTTGAAATGATTTTTGAGAGACACCCCCCACCCGTCTTCTGCTACAAGAGGTTGCCCTAGCAGAAATGACTGATCAATCTGTACTCCAGTCACTGCAGGCATTACAGTCTGTCTTAAAATAAACCCACTCAGGGATCCGGACTACCCACACTGGGATAGAGACGGAGGTGGAACCACATCCTTACCAACCTGGGGACTTGGTTTGGATACATCGCTGTCATGGGGGAAACTTGGAGCCTCGCTGGAAGGGACCATTTACTGTAAAAGTAGAGGGCACTAGGGCCTGGATTCATGCGGGTTACTTCAAACGAGGCGAGGAGAGGACGCCCCCAGAGATGGAAGCTGCAGTCGACAGACGCCACTGACCATGGACTAAAGCTAAGATAATAAACTGTGAGTTTATTGTTGCTCCTATAGTTACCTGTTTATGTAAAGTATAGGTGGGAAATTAGATGAACGTAATCAGGAAAAAAATGGAAAAGGTTAGGCAAAGTGTTGAATGGCTACCTCATCAGCCAACTGTGCACTACTGTTACTATTTGCCCCCTGTATTATAAACTCCCTAATGTCATTTGTACCAAAGGAAATTGGAGTGATAAAAATGTTAGTCTTACATGCTCAATATAACCCCCTTACAACAGGAGGACATAGAACTGGCTGAAAAGTCAAGGATTTGACTAATTTCCAAAGAAATGGGGAGAATGTAGGGGCTGGGTTAGCCCGAGGAACTTACTTGTAAACCCGGATATAGGGGCAGGACAGGCCAGATAGCCGTATCCAATCAGTGGGGGTGTGCATATAGTATCTGTTGTGATTTGAAATCTCACTGGCCACCTATGTGTGGGCTGGGATGAACCACCGCTATATAGGTTAGTCTGTGAGGCTGGCAGGGAGGGGAGAAGTAGGAGGAGTTAGAATAGCCATTAGAGAAGTCAGAGGAGTTAGAATAGCCATTAGAGTAGTAGGAGGAGTTAGAGTAGCTGGTAGAGTAGCCATTGGGACATGTTAGGGTGGTTGTAGGAATGATAGCGTTGGGGTCATCGGGGGCGTCAGAGCTTCACGATAGTCGGGAACATCGGAAGCGGCACTGCTGGGAGCTGCACCACCATGAGCAGCAGTGCCGCCAGGAGAGGCCTCACCTCCCTGTGCAGTATGCCGCCCGCGACCCGTCTCAACGCAGACATGCCACGCCCGGCCTCACTGCCCAAGCCGCAGCCTCACCAGAGCGGCGTCATTCTGAGGAGCAGCCTCGTTTGCATGTGGCCTTGTCGGAGAATGGCCTGGTCTGGAGCGGCCTCTTCATCATCATGTGCGGACTTCATCCAGCATGTAGCCTCATCCAGAGCGGCCTCATCTAGGGAGCGGCCTGGTCTGGAACGGCCTCGTCCAGAGTGGCCTTGTCCACAGCGGGCTCATCTGGGAAGCGGCCTTGTCAGAATGGTGTCATGAGGAGCAGAGTCTGTGTTGTCAGGGTGTCGTCCTCAGCATCCTCGCCTCTTTGTCATCGGGAGTGGCGTCATCAGCATCGCTATACATAAGAAACCACCCAGACCTGTTGGTTTGATTTTCGATGCTGGCATGAAATAAAGTTTTGCTTGATTTTTGTTTTGTGTAGTCTTTTTCCTTTGATCATGAACCCTAACACTCTGAAAAATTCCTCTGGGGACAGATGCCTGCAAAGCTCAGCTAGGGTTCTGTTGAGTTCCTAGGGTCATGTCAGTTTCCATCTTTGACTCAGGGCCATTCTCCTGGGTGTCTGCCTGGAGGTATGTGTCTGGCATGTGTCAGAGTGCACAATTCTGTACAGAGCGAGCAACAAAATTGGGTGGGCTCAGGGTCCTTGCAGGTGTCTCCCAATCTGGAGGGTTTGTGCAACTGTGAGGGGCAGATTTTCTTTCAGGAGGGCAGGCAGAATCCTGTGCTGTGGTTCCAGAGGCCACATCCTGTAGAGCCTGTTGGCCAGGGCTTTGGGGACAAAAGTCTGCAAACAAAAACTTGGGATAGGGTTCTAGGTGAGGTGAAGGCAGGTCCAATCTGTGGACCGTGAGGGCAGTGCCATGGGATCTAAAATGCGGGTGATGGGGAGGCGGGAGGCGGGAGCTCAGGCTTTTCTGTTGAGGTTGTGTGTCTCAGTTGGCCACAGAATGTAGCGGTAGCCTCATGGGGCCATGGGAGATTCTGCCTCTGTGAGGATTCTGCCCGGATCCAAATGTTTAGGTCTCTTTCCAGGTGAAGGGAAGAGTGCTGTTTTCCGTCTCAGGGGTCCCGCTATAGCAGGGATTACATGGTCAGCTTCTGGGTCCGGGCACCTGCAGAACCCAACCGAGGGTGAGGATTGGGGCCTTGATCTTGTGGCTGTGAGGCCTAGTGCCCAGAGGGGTGAGGTGACACGGAGTCTCATTCTGATGGGTCACAGTGCTGGCTTGTGTCCAGGGAGACCTTATAATGTGGCAGGGGCTCAGGCGCCATGCAGGATTCTCCTCCCCTGTGGGTTGGACGCAGCTCCCAAGAGCCAGGTTGCCTTCTGGTTACAGGAGGTGTTCTGTTTTGCGGCTCATGGATCAAGTGTTGGATCATATGTAGGTACACCAGAGTTTATCTGGAGGCAGATGCCTGCAAACCAAAGCGAGGTTTCCGTTGAGGTTCTAGGAGTATGTCAGGTTCCATCTTCTGACTCAGGGCCATGGACTTGTGTGTCTTCCTGGAGGTAGGTGTCTGGCATGTGTCTGAATGTGCCTTTGTTTCAAGGCGGCCAACGAATTTGGGGTGGGCTCAGGGACATTGCAGTAGTCTCCCAATTTGATGGCATTGTGCAAATGTGATGGGCAGAGTTTCCTTCGGGTGGGCAGGCAGAGTCCTGCACTGCTGCTCCAGCGGCAACATCCTGGTGGGCCTGTTGGCCAGAGTTTCCTTCGGTGGGCATTTCCGAGCTCATGGCATTTCCAATGTGCAGCGTCTGACTTGAGATCTCTAGCACCTGAGTCAGGGGACGATTCAGATGGTCGCTCATGCTGGCGTTTGTGGCCATGATGGCCAATGAATGGAGGGGAAGCCACATGAGGCCATGGAGTGTTTACCAGGCTGGGGCTTGTGTGCTGCTCTGAACAGTAAGCTTTCCTTCTGCGGGACAGAGAGAGTCCGTTTTGATGGCACAAAGGTCCACCCTATGGAAAGACGTCATAGCAGAAATCACCCCATGGATGCCTGGAAAGCCCAGCTCTGCTTACCCAATTTGAGCTGTGGACTGGGCACAGACTCCTGAATACCCAAGTTGGGTAGAGTTGACAGTCTCTGGACATGGCAGGTCCCACCTGCAGGGCATTAGGCCGGCTACCTGCCAGGCTGATGGGAGGTTGGGGCTCAGGCTCTGTCAGACAGAGCACTAGTGGACAGGGTGGCCTAGGATATTGGGGTGCTGTCGAGGTCTGTGTAGGGTAATCCTCACATGGGGATTCTGGGCTGTCGCCTAGGACCTTCATCTTTCTGGAGGGCAGGCAGAAAACTATGTTGTAGCTCCAGAGTTCCCAGTCTGGAGGGCTTGCAGACCAGGAGGGTGAAGACTGATGTCAAATGGCAGAAGCGCCAGTTCATGTCAGTGCTAAGCACAGGGAAGATCCAATGTGCAGTTTCTGACAAGAGATCTACAACTCCTGAGTCAGGGCGGGTGTCAGATGGTTGCTCATGCTGGAGTTTGTGTCCATGATGGCCGGAGAATGGAGAGGTGCCCTCATTAGGCCATGAAGGTTTTCCTAGGCTGGGGCTTGTGAGCTGCTCTGAACAGCAAGCTTTCCTTCTGCAGGAGAGGTGCCCTCATTAGGCCATGAAGGTTTTCCTAGGCTGGGGCTTGTGAGCTGCTCTGAACAGCAAGCTTTCCTTCTGCAGGACAGGTGGAGTCCTGTTTGATGGCTCCAGTTTCCCCCCATATGGAAATACATGGTAGCAGAGCTCACCACATATATGTCCGGAAAGCCCATCTCAGCTTATCCTTTCAGCCCAGGAACAAAGCCGATTCGATCTGGTGGCTCTGGGGCAAGGGCCCAGGGGCTGAGTTGACAGGGAACCTCATGCTAATGGGTCACAATGCTGGCTTGTGTCATGAGAGACCTTAGAATGTGGCGGGGGCTCAGGCGCAATGCAGGATTCTCCTCCCCTGAGGGTTAGACGCAGGTTTCAAGAGCTAGGTTGCCTTCTGGGGACAGGCAGTGTTCTGTTTTGTTGCTCAGGGTCCATGCATTGGATCATATGTAGGAATTCCAGAACCGGCCTCTGGAGGCAGATGCCTACAAGGTTAAGCCAGGGCTCTGTTGAGGTCCTAGGGTCATGTCAGTTTCCATCTTCTGACTCAGTGCCATTGACGTGGTTGACTGCCTCGAGGTACGTGTCTGTCATATGTCAGACTGCACATTTCTGTCAAGAGCGACCAATGAAATTAGGGTGGCCTCAGGGGCCTTCCTGGTGTCTCCCAGTCTAGAAGTTTTGTGCAAATATGATGGCCAGAGTATTCTTTGAGATGACAGGCAGAGTCCTGTGCTGTGGCTCTTATGCCCCATTCTAGAGGGCTTGTCAGCCAGGGCTTTGGGGACAAAAGTCTGGACACAAACTCAGGTTCGGTGGCAGGGGGAGGTGATGGCAGGCCCGATCTGCAGACAATGAGGGCAGTTCCTCGGGATCTGAAATGAGGGTGATGGGGAGGCGGGAGCGCTGGCTTTTCAGTATGGGTTGTGTGTTTTGGTTAGTAACGGAATGGAGGGGTGGCCTTATTTGTCCATGGGAGATTCTGCCTCTGTGGGGATTATGCAAGGCTCCCAAGGTTTTGGTGAATTTCTGGAAGAAGGGAAGAGAGCTGTTTTCCGTCTCAGGAGCCCGCCATAGCAGGGATTCCATGGTGGGCTTCTGGGTCCGGGCGCCTTGAGAAGGTGCCCTCACCGAGGGTGAGGATTTGAACCTAAGGGCATTGCAGTCCTGATATGCATGCACCTGGTCGAGCAAGTGATGGGGCTTGTTTGAAAGCAGGCTCAAGCTGAGGGTCACAATGCCTGTTTGTGTCCAGGGCGGACCTCCTGGGTGGGCCTGCTGGCATGGTCTATGAAGCTGGCTCCCACTCTGATGGTGTGACCCCCATCTCCACAGCAAGCTGTTCCAGCCATGGGGAAGGAGGAGTGCTCCTTTGTACTTGAAGTTCCCCCATAGGCCTGGATTTGATATATGGTCTAGGCACAGATGCCTGAACACCCAGGTTGGGTAGACATGACAGCCAAGGGCCATGGCCGGTCCCACAGGCAGGAGATGGCACCCGCTAACTTGGGGGCTGACTGAAGGTCGGGGCTCAGGCTGTGTCACACAGAGCATTAGTGCACAGTCGGCCTGGTTATTGGGGTTCCGTCTAGGGCCATGCAGGTTGATCCTCACATGGGGATCCTGGGCAAACCCAGTGGACACTTCTTCTTTTTGGGGGGCAGGCAGAAGGCTGCATTGTGGCTCTAGAATTCCCAATCTGGAGGACTTGGTGGTCCGGAGGGTGAGGATGGAAGTCTGCACACACAAGCACTGTTTCTGTTCAGTGCCGAGCACACGGTAGGTGTTCACACAGCACCTGTGTGAAGGCGAGTGTCGGATGTTCGTTCACACTGGAGATTGTGTGCATGATGCTAGATGAATGGAAGGGTGGCCTCATGAGGCCATGGAGGTATTCCCAGGCTGGAGCTTGTGAGCTGCTCTGAACAGCAAGCTGTCCTTCTGTGGGACAGGGGGAGTCCATTTTGATGTCTCCATGATTACCCATATGGAAAGACATGGTAGTAGAGCTCACCGCATAGATGTCTGGAAAGCCCAGTTCAGCTTAACCTCTCAGCCCAGGAACAAGGCAGTTTTGATCTGATGGCTCCTGGGCAAGTGCCCAGGGGGCTGAGTTGACAGGAAGCCTCATGCTGATGGGTCACCATCCTGGCTTGTGTCCAGGGAGACCTTAGAATGTGGCCGGCACTCAGGCGCCATGCAGGATTGTCCTCCCCTGAGGGTTGGACTCAGCTCCAGAGCCAGGTTGCCTTCTAGGGACAGGAGGTGTTCTGTTTTTTTTTTTGTTTTTTTTTGGATCAGGGACCTAGTGTTGGAACATATGTAGCTACTAATGTATGGGACTGGTTAGCCAGGGGAACTTAGTTTTAAACCCCGGATATTGGGGTGGGCCTGGGCAGATTGCCTTATCTAATCAGTGGGGAGTGTATATATTAAATGTGGTGAATTGAAATCTTATTGGCCACCTGTGTGTAAGCCGGGCTCAACCACCTCTATAAAGGTTAGTCTTGAGGCTGGTGGGGGGGGGGGATAAGTAGGAGGAGTTAGAATAGCCGTTAGAGAATAGGAGGAGTTAAAATAGCCTTTAGAGAAGTAGGAGGAGTTAGATATGCCATTAGAGAAGTAGAAGGAGTTATAATAGCTGCTAGATAAGTAGAAAGAGTTAGAGTAGCCATTAGAATAGCCATTGGGAGCCAGTAGGTTAGTCGTAGGGGTGATATCGTCGGGGTCGCCGGGAGCATCGGAGCTTTGGGATCATAGGGAGCATTGGGAGCGGAATTGCAGGGAGCGCGACTGCCACGACCTGCCTCGCTGCCCCGAGCTGTGGCCTCGACAGAGTAGCATCATTCCGGGGAGCGGCCTCATCTGTGTGAGGCCTCTTGGAGTATGGCCTGGTCCGTTGTGGCCTCTTCCTCATGGGTTGCAGCCTTCGTCCGTTGTGTGGCCTCGTCCAGAGTGGCCTCAACTGCTCTGGGGAGCGGCCTTGTTGGAGTGGCGTCATGGGGAGCAGAGTCTGTGTTGTCAGGGTTGTCGTCCCCGTCATCCTCGCCTCTTTGTCATCAGGGTGGCGTCCTCGTCGTCATCGCCTCTACATAAGAAATGGCCCTGACCAGTCAGTTTCATTTTCGATTCTTGGCTTGAAATAAAGCTTTGCTTGATTTTCGCTTTGTGTCAGTCTCGTTCCTTTTGTCATGGACCCTAACATTGGGTGCTTGCCTGGGATCAAACAACGAGAATGGAGCCAGCATCAGAATTTATGGGAAAAGTCTCCGGAAGTGTTGGGATCTTGTTCGTCTGTCTGGTTGGAGCTCCTGGGTATGGCCCACCGGAAAGAAGGTGGACGCAGCTATGCTCCCCAGGGCTGCAGTGGATACGGGGATGCCCCATTTCTCTGTTGGTAGATCGACATGGGGTTCGAGTCCCCCTGGGGGGTCGGGGGAATTTCGTGTCCCCTTAGATGATTAGGGAGTTCGAGTCCTCTTAGATGGTCACCAGGGGGTTCGAGTCCCCCTAGGCGGTCACCAGGGGGTTTGAGTCCCTCTAGGCAGTCATTGGGTATATGTCCCCCTAGGTGGTAAATGGGGGTTTTGAGTCACCCGAGGCTGTCATCGGGGGTTCATTCCCCCTAGGCGGTCAGTGGGTTTGAGTACGCCTAGAAAATCCCCACCAGTGGCAGGACCGCTGGGCCTGCAGTTGTCTTTGTCTTGTGTTTTTGTTGTCTGCTCTTTGTTGTGTTTTGGAATGGGACAGACAGAGAGTAAGGGGATTCTGACTTTCTTCCCTCTGTTCCTTATAATGGATGTGGGGCTTCTTCCTCACTCATTTCCTATGTTAAGGGCTACAACTGGAGCCAACTGGGTTTAGTCTAACTTGTGGCAGAGACTTTAAGGAATATTCCCAAGCAGCTGCCAAAACTCCTTTTGTTTCAGGGAATTCCTTGTCTTCTCTGGCCTGATGTGGATTGCCTAGCCCCTCCCTCTTGCTGGCGGGAAAGCATGGCGTCTGAAGTGGAATGGACCCAGGTGGAAGATGAAATCTGTTAGCAAAGAGATGACTCAACTGATGGTTCATTGTCTGTCTCAGGGTTTTAATGGGTAATTGTTAAAGTAGCTTTCAGAGTCTTTGGTAACTTGAAGCTTTGAAATTTTGCTTAGATGACAAATGGGATGAAGTGCTAGGGCGCTGGTTGCCAGGAACTAGGTTTGTGCTTTTGAAATCTGTTGGTAAACATGTTTTGTGCTTAACTGCTATTTCAGCAGTACACAATATTTAGTCTTCACTAGAGATTGAGATGTTTCTAAGAAAATGTAAATGGTTTTCTTTGCCCACCCAGAATTGTAAATGAGATCTCTTTGACTCATAAGGCTTTTCCCTCATATGCTAAGTTACTCAGAAAGTACTACTAAATCAATGATAAACCTTGGGTTACATTTGGGTCAATGTTGTAAGTACTCCAGAGGTTTTATACATTTTCTAAAGTTTTAATGTTTTGATAAGGGTCATCATTTGATATTTAACCATATCTATTCTGAGTTTTTTGTCATTTGTAATTGTTTTAATTCTCTTGTAAGATGAATTCCACCTTAAGGAAATTTATATAGGAGACTTTTAGAACAAATACGGTTCTTTGATATGTTGAAATCCTGGAACTGCATTTCCAGAAGTAAAAGTTGCAATCGCACTAAGCCAGAATTAGTACTGTGACTCAATGTAAGAATGAGTCTCCAGGAGCTTTCCTAGAGAGGCTTATTGAATCCTATAAAATGTATAGCCCCATGGACCCTTAGACACCTGAAAAACAGGGGGCAGTGAATCTTGCTTTTGCCAGTCAGTCTGCCCCGGATATAAGGGGGAAACTTCAGGAAATTGTAGGATTTCTAGGGAAGAATCTGATTGAGCTATTGGGAATGGCAGAAAAAGTGTTTAACAACAGGGATTCACAGTAGGATGAAAAACAGACAAAATGCTGGTTAAGGTTTTGGCATTACATGAGATAAGTAGAGGATAGTAAATGGAATGAAAAGCCTAAACACAGAAAAGGCAGGTGGGAAGACATAGATTCAGATCAGTGTGATTACTATAAGGAAAATGGACACTGGGCCAGGGTGTGCCCCAAAAGGAAGATAGCAATGCTGGCCACCAGTGTAAAAATTGAAGTGGAGGGAAAGTCAATTGATTTTTTTGGTGAATACGGGAGCCCAATATTCATCATTACTTAAACCTATGGGACAACTATCTGGAGAGGAATTAGAGGTACCAAGAGCAAATGGCACAGTGAGACATAAATGGAAAACAGAAAGGACTTCCAATTTGGCCTCAGGATTAGTGAAACATCGATTTTTGGTCCTCGCTAATGCCCCATATAACTTGATGGGAAGAGATCTCCTCAACACGTTATGATCTGGCATTCCGTTCCCGAAGTAGACTTGACTGTAACCTTGTGACAAAACACTGTACAGGCAGCAGTAGATGAATACCTCCTTTACGAACCAGTCTCAAAACCAGGGGAGGCAAAGGTGGGGAGCCTTCTCCTAATCCCACAGGTCGAGTTTCCTGAAGTCTGGGCAGAAGGGAAGCCCCCTGGCTTGGTAAGGGGACAACCTCCAGTGGCAGTACAATTAAAGGTGATGGCTATGGGTATTCACGTTGGCCGCACCCCCCATCCCCGGGAAGAAAGGAAGGGTTCATAAAGCACATTAAACATGTCTGAGGAGATGCTATCCTAGTTCCTTGCAAATCTCCATGGAGCAAACCTTTGCTGCCCATAAAAAAAGGCTGATACTTGGGAGTACTGACCCGTTCAGGACTTCTGAGAAGTTAATAAACAGGTTGAAGATATCCACCCAACGGTGCCTAACCCCTATACCCTATTCTCCCTGCTGGGCCCCAAAAGAATTGTGTATACCATCTTAGATCTCAAGAATTCATTTTTCTGCATATTTTTAGCAAGGGATTCTCAATCCCTTTTTGCTTTTGAGTGGTCCGACCCACAGGAAGGATTCAAAGGCCAGCTCACGTGTACAAGACTTCCCAAGGATTCAATAATTCACCCATCATTATTTTTTGACGAGGCATGACGCGAGGATTCGCATGAGTACAGAACCTCCAACCCCGTAGTCACTCTGCTACAGTATGTTAATGACTTCCTAGTTGCCGCTGAGGACTATGAGTCATGTTTGTGGGGGATAAGAGCTCTCTTATGGACTCTGCAGGAAAGAGGGTATTGGGTGTCAGCAAAGAAAGCACAGCTCTTTCAGAGCCATGCCACATATCTAGGCTTTGATCACCACGAGGATGTACATTCACTGTCTGGGTCCAGCAAACAGGTGATCAACCGATAACCCGCCACACCACGTCCCAACAAATGAGGGAGTTTCTTGGATGGTCGGTTACTGTACGCTGTGGATACTGCGGTTTGCGGAGATTGCCCAACCTCCCTACGAACTGGCAAAGGGAGGGGTGCTCACTATGATAGAGTGGACAGTTGAGGCAGAAAGAGCATTTCAGGAATTGCAAACAGCTGTATTGGGTGCCCTAGCATTGGCCATCACAGATGTTATCAAGCCCTTCCACTTTATGTGGATGAAAAAGCAGGGGTGGCCAAAAGTGTTTTGAACATACTCTGGGCCTTGGCAAAGGCCAATAGCCTATCTTCGCAAGAAACTAGATCCAGTAGTGGCTGGGTTCCCCTCTTGCCTCTGCATAATTTCTGTCCCAGCCTTCTTGGTCAAGGATGCAAGTAAATTGACTTTGGGTCAAAATCTCATCTTGCCCACCACCCATGCTATCGAGGGCCTTCTTCGCCCCCCCCAGGCTGATGGATGACAAACATCTGAGTGACGGGGTATCTGGCCCTCCTCCTCAAGGACCAAGTGTGACCTTCTGGTCCCTGGCAGTGTTAAATCCATCCATGCTGCTGCCAGTGGAGCTGGCTGACCACCCACATGACTGTGGGGCGGTCCTAAACCAAGTCGCAGGAATAAGGTCAGATCTCAGATACATTCCCCTCCCAGATGCTGAGATGACTCTGTTCACAGATGGGAATAGCTACGTGGTCAATGGAAAGAGGTATGCGGGGGCTGCAGTGGTTTCTCCTAAGCAGAAAATCTGGACAGCAGACCTGCAACATGGAACTTTGCCAAAAAAAGCAGAACTGATTGCACTCACTAAGGCACTGCAGATGACCAAAGGTAAAACTGCCAATATGTATATGGACAGCAGGTACACCTTTGCTACTCTCCATAAACATTGGGCTTTTTATAAAGAAGTGGGCCTATTAACAGCACAAGGAAAAGGAATTAAAAACAGAGGAGAAATATTGGCTCGCCTCCAGGCTATGTGGGATCCAAAAGAGGTAGCAGTTATGCATTACCCGGGACACCAAAAGGAGACAGATCTGATCTCAAAAGGAAACCAATTAGCAGATCAAGCTGCAAAGCAAGCCGCTCAAGAAACCATACAAGAACGAGTTACACTCCCGGCTCCAGCCCTACCAGAAAAAACAAATTATTCAGAAGAAGATTTAAAGTATTTACAGAAATGTGTTAAATTGGTCTATGAAGGGGACTGGGCTAAGACTGAAGCAGGAAAATTAATTCTTCCTCAAAGAATGGCCAAAAAGGGGGCGCCTGGGTGGCTCAGTGGGTTAAAGCCTCTTCCTTCAGCTCAGGTCATGATCCCAGAGTACTGGGATCGAGCCCCACATCGGGCTCTCTGCTCTGCAGGGAGCCTGCTTCCTCCTCTCTCTCTGCCTGCCTCTCTGCCTAGTTGTGATTTCTCTCTGTCAAATAAATAAAAAATAAAAAAAAAAAGAATGGCCAAAATGTTAATAGACCTAATACATCAGGGTACTCATTTGGGGATATGCAAACTCAAGGAGCTTATAGGCAAGCATTTCTAGGTTCCTATTTGGGCTTATGGTTCAGGATGTAGTTGATAGATGTGGTCAATGCCTGGCAGTTAATGTAGGAAGAACTAAAATGGGAAGAGGGAAAAGAGAAAAAGGTAAAGAACCAGGAATTTATTGGGAAATAGATTTTACAGAAATGAAACCTGGAAAATATGGCACAAGTACATGTTAGTTTTTTAGATAATTTTTCAGTCTGGGTAGAGGCTTTTCACGCCAAATAGGAGGCAGCAGCAGTGGTAGCCAAAAAGCTACTAGAAGAAATAATTCCTAGGTTGGGCTGCCTCTTGCAATCGGGTCGGACATTGGCCCTGCATTTGTGAGTTCAGTCTCACAGGCATTGGCCAAAGCCGTGGACACTAATTGGAAACTACATTGTGCCTACCGGCCCCAGAGTTCTGGGCAAGGAAAGAGAATGAACCGGACTCTTAAAGAGACCTTGACAAAACTAATTCTGGAGACTGGCGGTGGATGGGTGGATCTCCTTCCACCCTATTTAAGCAAGGTGACCCCAATTGAAATGATTTTTGGGAGACAACCCCACCCCGTTCTCGACTACAAGAAGTTGCCCTAGCAGAAATGACTGATCAGTCTGTACTCCATTCACTGCAGACATTACAGTCTGTCTTAAAAAATGCCCACTCAGGGATCTGGACTGCCCACACTGGAATGGAGACGGAGGTGGAAACACATCCTTACCTACCCGGGGACTTATTTTCAGTATTTCACTATCAATGGAGAAACTGATTAGCCTGAAGAACTATAAACCCCAGATATATAGGCAGGCCAGGCCAGATAGCCATATCCAATCAGTGGGGTGTGCATATATTAACTGTGGTGAGTCAAAATCTCATTGTACACCTGTGTGTGGGCCGGGATCAACCACCTTACTAAAGGTTAGTCTGTGAGGCTGGGAGCAGGGAGACCTAGGAGGATTTAGAATAGCTGTTGGAGAAGTAGGAGGAGTTAGAATAGGTGTTAGAGATGTAGGAGGAGTTAGAATATCCATTGGAGAAGTAGGAGGAGTTAGAATAGGTGTTAGAGATGTAGGAGGAGTTAGAATATCCATTGGAGAAGTAGGAGGAGTTAGAATAGCCGTCAGAGGAATAGGAGGAGTTCCAGTAGCCATTAGAGAAATAGGAGGAGTTAGATTAGTCGTTAGAGAAGTAGGAAGAGTTAGAATAACCATTAGAATAACACAATAGCCATTAGAGTAGCCATTGGGAGCCCTTAAGGTAATCGTAGGAGTGATAGCATCGTGGTCCTCGGGAGCAGCGCTGGTCCAAGCCATGGCCCCACCGCCATTGGCCTCGCTGCCCCGAGCTGCGACCTCGCTGGAGTGGACAGGCTGAAGCGGCCTCGCCAGAGCAGTGTCATTCCAGGGAGCAGCCTCGTTGGCATGCAGCCTCATCGTCGAGGGGCCTCATCCAGAGCAGCTTCTTCATCGTCGGGAGCAGGCTTTTCCAGAGCGGCCTCTTCATTGAAGGGAGTGGCCTCATCAGGCGTGTGGCATCATCTGAGGAGCGGCCTCCTCTGGGGAGTGGCCATGTCGGAGTGGCCACATGGGGAGCAGAGTCTGTGTCGTCAGCATTGTCACCCTCATCATCCTCGCCTCTTTGTCATCGGGAGCGGCGTCCTCGTCATCTTCGCCTCTACGTAAGAGATGGCCTCGACAGGTCTGTGTGATTTCTGATGCTCGGCATGTAATAAAGCTTTTCTTGATTTTCACTTTGTGTCAGTCTCGTTCCTTTGATCATGGACCCTAACAGCTATTTTGCATCTCAGGGGTCCCACCATAGCAGAGATTTCAGAGTCGGCGGCCGGGTACTGTGTGCGTGGAGAACACGTCCGAGGGTTAGGATTTGGGCCTAGGGGCATGTTATGTCCAATATGCTGGCTCCTGGTCCAGCTAGTGAGGGGGCTGGTCTGAAATCAGGCTCTGGCTTAGTGTCGCAATGCCTGTATGAGGCCAGGGCATCCTTGCTGAGTGGGCATGGTCTCATGGGCCATGCAGCTGGCTCCCACTGTGAGGGTAGACTCCCATACCCACAGCAAGCTTTTACCCTCATGGGTTTGGAGGAGTGCTCTTTTATTCTTGAGGTTCCACCATAGCCCGCGATTTGAGCTAAGGTCTGGGCACAGATGCCTGAATACCCAGGTTGGCTAGAGATGACAGTTTCTTTGCTGACACCCAATACCCTTTTTTCTGCACAGGCTGTAAGGGAGCTCTTGTCCCCCGCAAGCATGACTCATAATCCTCAGCGGCTATCAGCAAGTCATCAACATACTGTAACAGAGTGACTCCTGGGTTGGAGGTTCTGTACTCACGCAGATCCTTGTGCAGTGCCTCGTCAAAAAATAATAACTCCCCACAAGGTTGGTACTCCCAATCTCGGTCTTTTTGATGGGCAGCAAAGGTGTGTTCCATGGAGATTTGCAAGGAACTAGGATCCCATCTCCTTGGAGGCAGTTAATGTGTTTTCTGATGCCTTCCTTTGCTTCCTGGGGAAGGGGGTACTGCCGAATGCGAATAGCCATAGCCATCGCCTTTAATTGTACCACCACTGGAGGTTGTTCCTTGGTCAAACCAGGGGGCTTCCCTTATGCCCAGACAGTCTCCAAGAGACTAATTAAATCCTGAGGGAAGACAGAAATGAATTTGTGTTGGGTCTTCCAGTTATAGATGTTGGAAGAGGAGAAAGGGATATAGCTTAGGTGGGGGTGCCTTCTCCCATCCGGTAGAGCAACTTCATGGAGAAGCAGCATTGGCGCTGACAGTACTGGTGAAGTAAAGGGAGGATGAGGGGGAAGGAGGAAAGGGGAAGGATAAGGGCGGTCTATCTGCTTGGTGGTCCCATAGGTTGATCCCGACCGCGTATGAGATGGATTGGTAAATGCAACTCTGGATAGAGAGTCAGATTTAGGGGACAGATAAGAGGGGGGATTCCACATTCTCCACATCTAATAGAGGTAGTACGGTCTTCTTTCCTGGGTCCCCCTCATTTGTCTATTCTGGTGTTGGTGCTCTGACCTGCCTTAGAGGAAGAGAGATGGTTTTATTAGCAGGGGGAAGGTGGGACTTGAGCCATGATGGTGGCTCTTCTATCAGAAATCGCCAGGCCATAATGTATGGTATTTGGTCTCGATGTAGATCGACGACCTCACTCAGGATCGAAGAGATCTGAGCCAAGGCAAATGTTCTGTCTGGCCGCCACCCTGTAGAGAAAGTGGGCCACTCTAATTGCCAGAGGTTTTTTTTTTTTTTTTTTTTTTAGTTTTCCCGGGTAAACCTTGTCACCTGACTAAGATTCTTTACCTTGAAAATCCTTGAAATGTTCGAGAACAAGACCTAGGGGTATCACAGGTCCCTTACTCCCTGCTTGTCCCATTCTCCAAATACAACAAACAACACAACAGACAATAAAAAAACAAGGCAGAGACAACAATAGGCCCAGGATCCCCATCCAGAACCTGCTGCTGGTGGGGACTTCCTTGGTCCCCTACAAACACAACAAACCACACAACAGACAACAAAAGATCGAGGCAAGGAAAACTGCAGGTCCAAAGATTCTTACCCAGAAGGTGCCACTGGTGGGGGCTTTCTTCACCACCCAACTGTCTAGGGAGACTCGAACGGGCCAACTGTCTAGGGGAACTCGAACCCCCATACACCTAGGGGGGCTCTAGCCCCCTGTCGATCTACCAGCAGAGGGATAGGTCGTCCCACATCCACTCCAGCCCTGGGGAGCATGGCTGCATCCTGCTTCTCCCCAGTGGGCTATACACTGGAGCTCCGCAACCAGACAGAGAGACAAGATCTCAATAGAGGCTTTTTCCAGAAATTCTAATGCTGGCTCAGTTCTTGTCGTTTGATCCTGGAACGAGCGCCCAATGTTGGGGTCCGTGATCACAGGAACAAGTCTGACAGAAAGCGAAAATCAAGCAATGCTTTATTTCACGAAGTGCATCAGAAAAAAAAAAAAAAAAACAGATCAGTAGGCGCCCGAGCCTTGCTGGGGGCCACCGCCTCCTTGACCTGGGGTCCCTCCTGGAGGCTCCCTGCCTCACCCTCACTGTACCACAGGCCACTTCCTGGGACTAGGCCACTCCTGACGAGGCCGCTAACTATGAGGCCACTGCCAACAAGGCTGCTCCCCGGACGAGGCCGCTCCCCGGACAGCGGCGCTCCCTGGGACAAGGCCGCTGCAGATGAGGCCGATACCCAATGGTCTAGTGACAGTGCCACTGCTTGGGCGGTGCCGCTGCTTGGAGCGAGGCCACTGCAGATGAGGTTGCTTCCCGGGATGAGGTTCCTAGCAATGCCGCTCCTGACAAGGCCGCTCCCAGCGGTGCCGCTACTTGCGTCAACGAGGTTCCCAACAATGCCGCTCCTAAAAAGGCCACTCCCGGTGGCGTCGCTGCTCGGGGTGGCGAGGCTCCCAGCAATGCTGCTCCCGATGCTCCCGATGACAAAAAGGGCGGTCACTCTCCATAACCCCGATACTACCACTCCTACCACTACACTAACGGCTCCCAATGGCACCCCTAAAGGATACTTTAATGGCTCCTGCTACACCCTACTCTAACAATTCCTGCTACCCCTTCCCCACCCTCAAGGACCACTCTTTATTGAGGTGGTTGAGCCCGGCCAAGACACAGGTGACCAATGGGATTGCAACTCAACTCAGTAAATATATGAATGCCCCACTGATTGGACATATTCATCTAGCTAACCTGGCCTGTCCTGACAGATGGGGCCTCTGGAGCCACAGCGCAGGACTCTGCCTGCCCACCCAAAGGAAATTTTGCCCATCACATGTGAACAAACCCTCCAAATTGGGAGACATCTGCAATGCCCCTGAGCCCACCCCAAATTCATTTTCCGCCTTGGAAAAAAGGCACATTCGGACACATGCCAGACACCTACCTCCAGGCAGACACCCAGGTCAATGGCCCTGAGTCAGAAGATGGAACCTGACATACCTCTAGGACCTCAATGGAAACCTACCTTAGTTTTGCAGCCATCTGCCGCCAGAGACAAACTCTGCAATACCTATCTATGGTCCAACACTTGATCCCTGAACCACAAAACAGAATACCTCTCACCTAGAAGGCAACCTGTCTCTTGGGAGCTGCGTCCAACCCTCAGGGGAGGAGATACCTGCATGGCGCCGGAGCCCCCATCACATTCTAACTTCTCCCTGGACACAAGCCAGCATTGTGACCCATCAGAATGAGGCTCCCTGTCACCTCAGCACCCTGGACATTTTGCCCCAGAACCACCAGATCAAAATGGCCTTGTTCCTGGGTTGGAATGGTAAGCAGAACTGGGCTTTCCAGGCATCCATGCCTTGACTTCTGCTATGACGTCTTTCCATACAGAGAACCCAGGTTCCATCAAAACTGACTCCCTTGTCCCGCAGAAGGAAAGCTTGCTGATCGGAGTAGCTCACAAGCCCCAGCCTGGGACGACTTCCATGGCCTCATAAGGCCACCCCTCCATTAATTGGCCATCATGGACAAAAACTCCAGCATGATTGTGCATCTGACACGTGCCCTGACTCAGGTGCTGGAGCCAGAACTCATACACTGCACATTGGAAATGCCATGTGCTCTGCATTGAATGGAACGGGCACTTGTGCATTCAGAATTCCATCCTCAGCCACCTGGCCGTGCAGCCTTCCAGATTGTTCATTCCAGAACCCCAATGCAGTCTTCTGCCTGCCCTCCAGAAAGAAGAAGGGCCCTCGGGGTCTGCCAGAATCCCCACGTGAGGATCAACTGCTCAGAACTCAAAGGCACCCCAGTGGCCTAGGCTGCCCTGTGCACTAATGCTCTGTCTGACACAGCTTAATCCCTGACTTCCCAACAGCCCCCCAGGTAGCGGGCCCCATATCCTGCATGTGTGACATGTCAAGAGCAGAGACTCTCATCTCTACCCAACCTGGGTATTCAGGCGGCTGTGTCCAGACCATAACTCAAATCCCAGCCTATGGGGTAACCTCAAGCATCAATGAGCACTCCTCCTACCCCATGAAGGGAAATGCTTGCTGTGAGGATGGAGGTCTAACTCTCAGAGTGGGAGCTAGCTGCATGTCCCATGAGACCACGCCCACCCAGGAGAGATGCCCTGGCCACAAACAGGAATTGTAACCCTTAGTCTGAGCCCACTTTCAAAACAGACCCCTCGATATCTGGGCCAGGAGCCCGCATATCTGGCTTGACATGCCCCTAGGCCCAAATCCTCACCCTTGGTTGGCTTCCCCAGGTGCCTGGATCCAGAAGCTTACTCTGGAATTCCAGCTATGGCGGGACCCCTGACACGGAAAACCACAATCTTCCCTTCCCCCGACAGACAACAAACCCTTGGGCGCCGGGCAGAATCCTCACAAAGGCAGAATCTCTCATGGCCACAGAATCTCTCCGTGGCCAACCCAGACACACAACCCAGACAGAAAATCCTGCGCTCCCGCCTCCCTGTCACACTAACTTCCAATCCCGAGGCACTGCCATCACGGTCTGCAGAACGGGCCTGCCATCACCTCGCTCCTCGTTCTAACCCGAGTTTCTGTTTGCAAACTTTTGTCCCCAAAGCCCTGGCCGGCGGGCCCTCCAGGATGAGGCGTATGGAACCTCTGTGAAGGACTCTGCCTACCCTCCCATAGGAAACTCTGCCCGTCACAGTTGCACCAATCTCCAGATTGACAGACACCTGCAAGGCCCATGAGCCCATCTAATTTCGTTGTCTGCTCTGGACAGAAATTCAGTCTGACAAATGCCAGACACCTACACCCAGGCAGACACCCAGGTCAATGGCTCTGAGTCAGAAGATGCAATCTGACATGCCCCTAGGACCTCAACGGATCCCTAACAGATTTGCAGGCATCTGTCCCCAGAGGCAGGTTCTGGAACACCTACATATGTTCCAAACTTTGGTCACTGAGCTACAAAACAGAACACCTCCTTTCCCTAGAAGGCCACCTGGCTCCTGGGAGCTGCATCCTGCCCTCACAGGAGGAGAATCCTGCAAGGCGCCTGAGCACCCACCACATTCTAAGGCCTCCCTGGACACGAGCCAGGATTTTGAGCCTATCCCATGAGGCTCCCTGTCAACTCAGCCCCCTGGGCACTTTTCTCAGAGCCACCAGATCAAAATTGTCTTGTTGCTGGTTTGAATGGATAAGCTGAGCTTGACTTTCCAGAAATCTATGTGGTGAGCTCTGCTACCATGTCTTTCCATATGGTGGACCCTGGAGCCATTAAAATGGACTGCCCCTGTCCCACAGAAGGAAAGCTTGCTGTTCGGAGCAGCTCAAAAGCCCCAGCCTGGGAAAAAATCAATGGCTTCATGAGGCCACCCCTCTATTCATCTGGCATCATGGACACAAACTCCAGCATTAGCGATAATCTGACACTCACCCTGACTCAGGTGCTGGAGATCTCGTGTCAGGGGCTGTACATTGGAACTGCCATGTGCTCAGCACTGAACTGAACCGGCGCTTCTGTGTTCAGACTTCCATCAATACCCGTTTGGCCTGAAAGCCCAAGAGACTGGGAATTCTGGAGCCACAATGCATCCTATCGCCTGCCCTTCAGAAAGAAGGAAAGCCCTATGGGTCTGCCGAGAATCCCCATGTGATTATCAACCTGCACGGCCCTAGTCGGATCCACAATATCCAGGCAGAACTGTGCACTAATGCTCTGTGTGACACAGCATGAGTCCCGACCTACAGTCAGCACCCCAGGTAGTGGGCGCCATCCCCTACAGGTGGGACCGGCCATAGCCCCAGTCTGTCATCTCTACTCAACCTGGATGTTCAGGCATCTGTGCCCCCACCATACCTCAAATCCCGCCTATGGGGGAACTTCAAGCAGAAAAGAGCACTCCTCCATCCCCATGGCCAGAAAAGCTTGCTGTGGGCATGGGGGTCCAAACCTCAGTGGGGGAGCCAGCTTCATGTCCCATGAGACCAGGCCCACCCAGGAGTGCCGCCCTGGGCACAAAGAGGCATTCTGACCATCAGTCTGAGCCTGCTTTCAAAAAAGCCCCCCCCCCAGCTGGACCAGGAGCCTGCATATCAGGCCTGCCATGCCCCAAAGCCCAATGCTCACCCTTGGTCGGGTTCTCCAGGTGCCCGGACCCAGAAGCTCACTCTGGAATCCCTGCTATGGAGGACCCCTGAGATGGAAAACATCTCTCTTCCCTTCATTCAGAGAGACAATGAAACCTTTGGAGCTGTGCAAAATCCTCTCAGAGGCAGTATCTCCCATGGATCCATAAGGCCACGCCTCCATTCCATGGCCTACCGAGACACACAGCCCAGAAAGAAAAGCCTGCACTCCTGCCTCCCCATCGCTCTAACTTCAGATTCTGAGGCTCTGCCCTCACGGTCTGCAGACTTGGCTTGCCATCACCTCGCCCCTCACCCTAATTCCAGTTTGTATTTGCAGACTTTTGTCCATAAAACCCTGGCCAACATCCCCTCCAGGATGGGGCCTCTCAGATACAGGACAGGATTCTGCCTGCCTTCCCAAATGAAACTCAGCCCGTCACATTTCCACAAACCCTCCAGATTGGGAGACACCTGCAAGGCCCCTGAGCCCACCCAGTTTCCTTGGCCGCTCTGGACAGAAATGCACAGTCTGACACATGACAGATATGTACCTCCAGGCAGACACCAAAGTCAATGGTCCTGAGTCAGAAGATGGAAAATGGCATGCCCATAGGACCACAACAGAGCCCTAGCTGGCAGGCATCTGTTCCTAGAGGAAGGTGATGGAGTGCAAGGGTCCATGATCAATGTTACGAGACTACACAAAGCGAAAATCAATCAAAGCTTTATTTCATGCCAAGCATTGACAATCAAACCGACAGTTTGGGGCCATTTCTTATGTCTAGTGACGACAACGAGGACCCCGCTCCTGATGACAAAGACACGTGGACGATGAGGACGACAACCCTGATGACAGACTCTCCTCCCCATGACGCAACTCTGACAAGGCCACTCCCCAGACGAGTCCACTGTGGACGAGGCTACAAGCTGATAAAGAGGACTGATGATAAAGAGGCCGCTCCGGACCAGGCCACTCTCCAACGAGGCTGCATGCCAATGATGCGGCTCCCAGCAATGACGCCACTCTGGCGAGACTGCGCCTTGGGGCAGCGAGGCCAATCTCGATGGGGCCATGGTGAGGTGGGTCGCGGGCTGCGCTGATGCTCGGAATGGAGAGTCTGTACGTGGTGGCACTGCTGCTTGGGGTGGGCAGCTCCCAACAATGTCTCTCCTGATGCTCCCGATGATCTTGAAGTTCTGACGCTCCAGACGACCCCGACGCTATCACTCCTATGACTACCCTAACGGCTCCCAATGGCTACTCTAATGGCTACTCTAACTCTTCCTACTACTCTAAGGGCTATTCTAACTCCTCCTACTTCTCTAATGGCTATTCTAACTCCTCCTACATCTCTAATGGCTATACTAACTCCTCCTACTTCTCTAATGGCTATTCTAAATCCTCCTAATACTCCACCCCCAGCCTCACAGACAAACCTTTATAGAGGTGGTTGAGCCCGGCCCACAGACAGGTGGACAATGAGATTTCAACTCACCACAGTTAATATATGTGCACCCAACTGATTGGATATGGCTATCTGGCATGTCCCACCCCTATATCTGGGGTTTACAAATTTCTCTGGCTAACCAGGCCCCTATAGTCCCCCCTTTTCTTAGGAAATTAGTCTAATCCTTGAATTTTCAGCCAGTTCTATGTTCTCCTGTTGTAAAGGGGTTATACTGAGCATGTAACACGAACTTTTTAATCGCTCCAATTTTCTTTCGTACAAATGACATTAGGGAGTTTATAATTCAGGGGCCAAAAAGTAACAGTAGTGCACAGTCAGCTGATGAGTGAGCCATTCAACGCTTTGTATAACCTTTTCCATTTTTTTACTAATTCTGTTCATCTAATTTCCCACCTATACTTTACATGAACAGGTAACAATAGGAGCAACAATAAACTCAGTTTTTTTTTAGTTTTAGCTTTAGTCCATGGTGAGCGGGATCTGTCAACTGTAGCTTCCATCCCTGGGGGGCATCCTTGTCCTTGGCTCGTTTGATGTGACCCACATGATTCCAGCCTCTAATGCTCTCTACATTTACAGTAAATCGTCCCTTCCAGTGAGGCTCCAATTTCCCCCTTCATAGCGATGTATCCAAACCAAGTCCCCTAGGTTGGTAAGGATGTGGTTCCACCACTGTCTCTGTCCAAGTATGGGCAGTCTGGATCCCTGAGTGGGCTTTTTTTTTTAGGACAGACTAATGCCTGAAGTGACTGGAGTACAGAGTGATCAGATATTTCTGCTAGGACAACCTCTTGTAGTTGAGGACAGAGAAGGGGGTCACCCAAACATTATTTCAAATAGGTTCACCTTGCTTAGAATGCCCTGAGGAGGGATGAAGAAAGGATATCCACCCATCTACCGCCAGTCTCCAGAATTAGTTTTGTCAAAGTCTCCTTAAGAGTCTGGTTCATTCTTTCTCTTTGCCCGGAAATCTGGGGCCGGTAAGCACAATGTAGTTTCCAATTAGTGCCCATGGCCTTGGCCAATGCCTGTGAGACGGAACTCACATATGCAGGGCCATTGTCTGACCCGAATGCAAGAGGCAGCCCAAACCTAGGAATTATTTCCTCCAGTAGCTTTTTGGCTACCACTTGTACTGTATCATGTTTGGCAGGAAAAGCATCTACGCAGTCTGAAAATGTATATACAAAAACGAACATGGACTTGTGCCCATATTTTCTAGGTTTCATTTCTGTAAAATCTATTTCTCAATAAATTCCTGGTTCCTTACCTGTTTCTCTTTTCCCTCTTCCCATTTTAGTTCTTCCCACTTTAACTGCCAGGCATTGACCACATCTATCAACTATATCCTGAAACATAAGCCCTAATTTAGAAACCTGGAACTGCTTGTCTATAAGCTCCTTGAGTTTCATGTCCCGAAATGAGTAGCCTGATGTATCTGGTCTACTAACTTTTTGCCTCATCTTCGAGGACGAATTATTTTTCCTGCTTCAGTCTTAGCCCAGTCCCCTTCATATTCCAATTTAACCCATCTCTGTAAATCTTCTTCTGAATTGTTCATTTTTTTCTGGTATGGCCTGAGCTGGGAGTGTAACCAGTTCTTGCACTGTTTCTCAGGCTGCTTTCTTTGTGGCTTGATCTGCTATAGGTTTCCTTTTGAAAGCAGTGCAGTCTCCATTTGGTGTCCCAGGCAATGCATAAGAGCCACCTCTTATGTCCCAAATAGCCTGGAGGAAAGCCAATATTTCTCCTCTGATTTTAATTCCTTTTCCTTCTGCTGTTAATAGACCCTTTCTTTATAAGTAGCCCCATGAATATGGAAAGTAACAAAGGCATACCTGCTGTCCATATAGATATTGGCGGTTTTACCTTTGGCCATCTGCAGTGCCTTAGTGAGTGCAATCAGTTCCGCTTTTTGTGCTGAAGTTCCATATAGCAGGGATGCTGTCCATAGTTTCTGCTCAGGAGAAACCACCGCAGCCCCCACATACCTCTATCCATTGACCATATGACACCTCCCATCTGTGAACATAGTCATCTTGGCATCCGGGACGGGAATGTCTCTGAGATCTGGCCTCATTCCTGCAACTTGGGTTTGGACCTCCCCCAGTCGTGTGGGTGGTCAGCCAGCTGCTCTGACAGCAGCGTGGCTGAATTTAGCACTGCCATGAACCGGAAGGTCACACTTGGTCCGTTGAGAAGGAGGACCTGATGTCTGGTCACTCAGGCGTTTGTCATCCATTGATCTAGTGGAGTCCGGAGAAGGTCCTCAATAGCATGGGTGGTGCTCTAGATTAGATTTTGACCTAAATTCAATTTACTTGCATCCTTGACCAGGGGGGCCGTGACAGCAATTATGCAGATGCAAGAGGGGAATCCAGTCACTACTGGATCTAGTTTCTTGCTAAGATAGGCTACTGACATTTGCCAAGGCCCCAGATTCTGAGTCAAAACTCCTTTGGCCACGCCTGCATTTTTTATCCACATACAAATGGAAGGGCTTAGTAACATCTGAGATGGCCAATGCACTCAGTACAGCTGTTTGTAATTCCCGAAATGCTCCTTCTGCCTCAGCTGTCCACTCTATCATTGTGAGCTCCTCCTTTTGCCAATTAGTTGGGAGGTTGGGCAATCTCCTCTAACTGCAGTATCCACAGCCAAAAGAAGCCCACCATCCTAGAAACTCCCTGAATTATCGGGACGTTGTGGGGCGGGGGGTATCGCATGATCACCTGGATCATGTTTCCTAGATGAGTGAACGCACTCCCTCGTGGAGATCAAAGCTTAGATATGTGGCATGGCTCTGACAGAGCTGTGCTTTCTTTGCTGACACCCGATACCCTTTTTCCTGCAGAGTCTGGAAGAGAGCTCTCCTCCCCTGAATACATGATTCATAGATCTCAGCGGCTACAGCCAGTCATCAACATACTGTACCAGAGTGACTACTGGGTTGGAGATTCTGTACTCAAGCAAATCCTCGTGTAGTGCCTCGTCAAAAAATAATAGTGGGTGAATTATTGAATCCTTGGAGAAGTCTTTTACAGGTGAGCTGGCATTGGAATCCTTCCTGTGGGTCGGACCACTCAAAAGCAAAAAGGGGTTGAAGTTCCCTTGCTAAAGCTATGCAGAAAAATACATCCTTGATATATAAGATGGTATAAACAGTTCTTCTGGGACCCAGGAGGGAGAGTAGGGTATAGGGGTTAGTCACCGTTGGGTAGATATCTTCAATCTGTTTATTAACTTCCCACAAGTCCTAACGGGTCAGTACTCCCCAGTATTTGCCTTTTTGATGGGCAGCAAAGGTGTGCTCCATGGAAATTTGCAAGGAACTAGGATCGCGTCTCCTCAGAGGTGGTTAATGTGCTTTTTGATCCCTTCCTTTGCTTCCTGGAGAAGGGAGTGATGCCGGTCGTGAACAGAAGTAGCCATCACCTTTAATTGTACCACCACTGGAGGTTGTCCCCTGGCCAAGCCAGGGTGCTTCCTTCTGCCCAGACCTCAAGAAACTCGACCTGGAGGATTTGGAGTAGGCTCCCCAACATTGGCTCCTCTGGTTTTGAGGATGGCTTGTAAAGGAAGTATTGATCTACTGTTGCCATAAGCACCAGTACAGTGGGTTGTCTCAAAGTTACAGTCATGTCTACTTCTGAGAACTGAATGACAGCTCATTACTTGTGGAGGAGATCACTTCCCATCAAGATATATGGGGCATTATGGAGGAACAAAAATCGATGTTTCACTACTCCCAAGGCCAAATTTAAAGTCCTTTCTGTTGTCCATTTATGTCTCATGCTGCCATTTGCTCCTGTACCCAAACTTCCTCTCCAGATAGTTTTTCCATAAGTTAAAGTAACGATGAAAATTGGGCTCCCGTGTCGACGAAATAAATCAATTGATTTCCCTCCACTTCAATTTTTACTCTCGTGGCCAGCATTGCCATCTTCCTTTTGCGGCACTCCCTCGTCCAGTGTCCTTTATCCTTACAGTAAGCACACTGATCTGAATCTAAGTCTTCCCACCTGCCTTCTCTATGCTTAAGCTTTTTATTCCATTTACTATCCCCTGGCTATCTCATGTCATGCCAAAACCTTAACCAGCTTTTTGTCTTTTTTTCATCCTCCTGTGCATCCATGTTGTTAAACACTTTTTCTGCTATTCCCAATAGCTCAATCAGATTCTTCCCTTCAAATCCTTCAATTTCCTGGAGTCTCCTCCTTATATCCAGGGCTGACTGACTGGCAAAAGCAAGATTCACTGCCCCCTGATTTTCGGGTGCCTCAGGGTCGATCAGGCTATACATTTTATAGGCTTCAATGAGCCTTTCTAGGAAAGCTCCTGGAATCTCATTCTTACCTTGAGTCACCGTACTAATTCTGGCTTAGTGAGATTGCAACTTTTACTTCTGGAAATGCAGTTCCAGGATTTCAACATATCAAAGAACCGTATTTGTTCTAAAAGTCTCCTATATAAATTTCCTTAAGGTGGAATTCATCTTACAAGAGAATTAAAACAATTACAAATGACAAAAAACTCAGAATAGATATGGTTAAATATCAAATGATGACCCTTATCAAAACATTAAAACTTTAGAAAATGTATAGAACCTCTGGAGTACTTACAGCATTGACCCAAATGTAACCCAAGGTTTATCATTGATTTAGTAGTACTTTCTGAGTAACTTAGCATATGAGGGAAAAGCCTTATGAGTCAAAGAGATCTCATTTACAATTCTGGGTGGGCAAAGAAAACCATTTACATTTTCTTAGAAACATCTCAATCTCTAGTGAAGACTAAATATTGTGTACTGCTGAAATAGCAGTTAAGCACAAAACATGTTTACCAACAGATTTCAAAAGCACAAACCTAGTTCCTGGCAACCAGCACCCTAGCACTTCATCCATTTGTCATCCAAGCAAAACTTCAAAGCTTTAGGTTACCAAAAACTCTGAAAGCTACTTTAACAATTACCCATTAAAACCCTGAGACAGACAATGAACCATCAGTTGAGTCATCTCTTTGCTAACAGATTTCATCTTCCACCTGGGCCTATTCCACTTCAGATGCCATGCTTTCCCTCCAGCAAGGGGGAGTGGCTAGGCAATCCACATCGGGCCAGAGAAGGCAAGGAATTCCCTGATACAAAGGGAGTTTTGGCAGCTGCTTGGGAATATTCCTTAAAGTCTCTGCCACAAGTTAGACTAACCCCAGTTGGCTCCAATTATAGCCCTTAACACAGGAAAGGAGTGAGGAAGAAGCCCCCCATCTATTATGAGGAACAAAGAGACAAAAGTCAGAATCCCCTTGCTCTCTGCCTGTCCCATTCTGCCAACACAACAAACAACACAACAGACAACAAAAACACAAGACAAAGACAACTGCGGGCCCAGCAGTCCTGCCATTGGTGGGGGATTTTCTAGGGGGACTCAGACCCCCTGACCGCCTAAGGGAACTCGAACCCCCAATGACTGCTTTGGGGGACTCGAACCCCCGATGACCACCTAGGGGGATGTGAACCCTCTGACTGCTTAGGGGGAAACAAACCCCCTGGTCACCACATAGGGGGACTCGAACCCCCTGGTAACAGTCTAGGGGGACTCGAATTCCCTGACCATCTAGGGAGACCTGAACCACCCCGACTGCCAAGGGGAACTTGAACCTCATGTTGATCTACCAACAGAGAAATGGGGCATCCCCACATCCCCTTCAGCCTGGGAAGCATAGCTGTGTCCATCTTCTTCCTGGTGTCCATACACAGGAGCTCCAACCAGACAGACGAACAAGATCCCAACACCTCCAAACACTTTTCCCATAAATTCTGATCCTGGCTCAGTTCCCGTTGTTGGATCCCAGGCGAGCCTCCTGTGATAGGGTCCATGATCAAAAGAACGAGACTGACAGAAAGCAAAAATTAAACAAAGGTTAATTTCAGGCCAAGCATCGAAAATGAAACCGACATGTTGGGGCCATTTCTTACATAGAAGTGATGACGACGAGGATGCAACTCCTGGTGACAAAGAGGCAAGGATGACGAGGATGACAACCGTGATGACATAGACTCTGCTCCCCATGGCTCCACTCCAACAAGGCCACTCCCCAGACGGGGCCACTCTGGATGAGGCCAAATGCTGGATGAAGGCCGCAACTGATGATGAAGGGGCTTCTCCAGACTAGGCCACTCTCCAACGAGGCTACACGCCAACTAGGTCACTCCCCGGAATGACACCACTCTGGCGAGGCCACAGCTCTGGTCAGCGAATCAGGTCACGGCACGGCCATGGCGAGGCCGGTCATGGGTGGCACTTCTGCTCAGGGAGGCGAGGCCAATCGTGGCAGTACCGCTCCCAGCAATACCACTCCCAATGCTCGCGATGATCCTGAAGCTCTGATGCTCCTGACAAACCCGAAGCTATCATGCCTACAACTACCCTAAAATCTCCCAATGTTTACTCGAATGGCTACTCTAACTCCTTCTACTACTCTAACAGCTATTCTAACTCCTTCTACTTCTCTAATGGCAATTCTAACTCCTTCTATTCTCTAATGGCTATTCTAACTCATCTTACTTATTCCCCCCACCCCCGCAAGCCTCACAGACTAAGCTTTAACAGGGGATTGAGCCCGGCCCACACACAGGAGGCTAATGAGATTTCAATTCACCACATTTAATATATCCATGTCCCACTGTTTGGATAAGGCAATCTGGCCAGGCCCGCCCCAATATCAGGGGTTTACCACTAAGTTCCTCTGGCTAATCAGCCCCCTACATTAGTACCTACATATCTTCCACCACTAGGTACGTGATCCAAAAAGCAGAACAACTCCTGTCCCCAGAAGGCAAACTGGCTCTTGGGGACTGCGTCCAAACCTCAGTGGAGGAGAATCCTGCATGGCACCTGAGCTCCCGCCACATTCTAAGGTCTCCCTGGACACAAGCCAGCATGGTGACCCATCAGCATGAGGATTCCTGTCAACACTGCCCCCTGGGCACTTGCCCAAGAGCCATCAGATCTAAGCTGCCTTTTTCCTGAGCTGAAAGGATAAGCGGAGCGGGCTTTCCAGACATCTATGCAGTGAGCTCTGCTACCATGTGTTTCCATATGGGGGACCATGGAGCCATTAAAACGGACTCTCCCTGTCCTGAAGACGAAAATCTTTCTGTTCAGAGCAGTGGACAAGCCCCAGCCTGGGAAAACTGCCATGGCCTCATGAGGACACTCTTCCATTCATCTAGCTTCATGCACACAAACTCTAGCGTGAGCGATAATCTGACACTCGTCCTGACTCAGGTGCTGGAGATCTCGAGTTATATGCTGCACATTGGAAATACCATGGGCTCTGCACTGAACAGAAACAGCGCTTGTGCGTGCAGACTTCCGTCCTCACCCTCCTGTCCAACAAGCCCTCCAGATTGGGTATTCTAGAGCCACAATGCAGCCTTCTACCTGCCCTCCATAAAGAAGAAGGATCCTATGGGTCAGCCCAGAATCCCCATGTGAGGATCTACCTGCACGTCCCTAGACGGAACCCCAATATCCAGGCCAACTGTGCACTAATGCTCTGTGTGACAGAGCCTGAGTCCTGACCTCCAGTCTGCCCCCCTGGTAGCAGGTGCCATCTCCTGCAGTTGGGACCGGCCATGGCCCTAGTATGTCATGTATACCCAACATGGGTGTTCAGGCATATGGGCCCAGACCATATCTCAAATCCCGGCCTATGGGAAGCTCAAGCACAAAGGAGCACGCCTCCATCCCAATGGATAGAAAAGCTTCCTGTGTAGATGTGGGTCACACCCTCTTAGTGGGAGCCAGTTGCATGGCCCATGAGAACATGCCCACCCTTGAGGTACACTCTGGGCACAAACAGGCATTGTGACCATTAGCCTGAACCTACTTTCAAAGAAGCCCCCTCGGTAGCTGTACCAGGAGCTCGCATTTCGGGCCTTCCATGCCCCTAGGCCCAAATCCTCACCCTCAGTCCTTTTCTCCAGGTGCCTAGACCCAGAAGCCGACTCTGGAATCCCTGCTATGGCAGGACCCCAGAGAAGGAAAACAGCTCTCCTCCCTTCATCCAGAAAGACACCAAAACCTTGGGAGCCATGCAAAATCCCCACCGAGGCAGAATCTCCCATGGACCATGAGGCCACCACTCCATTCCAAGGCCAACAGAGACACACAACCCAGACAGAAGACCCTGAGCTCCCGCCTCCCCATCGAACTAATTTCAGATCTCGAGGCACTGCCCTCATGGTCCGTAGATCGGGCCTGCCATCACCTCAACCCTGACCCTAAACCGAGATTGTGTTTTCAGAATTTTGTCCCCAAAGTCCTGGCCCACAGGCCCTCCAGGATGGGGCCTCTTGAGCCTCAGCACAGGACTCTCCTGCCCTTCCAAAGGATATTATGCTTGTCACAGTTGCACAAACTCTCAAGATTGGGAGACACCAGCAAGGACCCTGAGCTCACCCAATTTCGTTGGCCGCTCTAGTCAGAAATGCACAGTCTGACACATGCCACACACCTACTTCCAGGCAGACACTCAGGTCAATGGCCCTAAGTCAGAAGAGGAAACTGACATGCCACTAGGATCTCAATGGAATCTTAGCTTAGGTTTGCAGGCATCTGTCCCCAGAGGAATGGTTGGAGTACTTACCTGTGTTCCTACACTAGGTCCCTTATACAAAAAACAGCACATCTCCTGTCCCCAGAATGCAATCTGGCTCTAAGGAGCTGCATAAAACCCTAGGAGTGGAGAATTCTGCATGACGCTGGAGCCTCCGCCACATACTTAGGTCTCATGGGACACAAGCCAGCATTGTGATCCATCAGCTTGAGGCTCCCTGTCAACACAGCCCCCTGGGCAATTCGTCCCAGAGCCACCAGATCGAAACTGCCTTGTTCCTGGACTGCAAGTGTAATCTGAGCTGGGATTTCCAGGCGTACATGTGGTGAGATCTGCTACCAAGTCTTTCTATATGTAGGACCCTGAATCCATCAAAACGGACTCCCCTTGTCCCGCAGAAGGAAATCTTGCTGTTTGGAGCAGTTCACAGTCCTAGCCTGCAAAAACCTCCCTGGAATCTTGAGGCTCCCTCAATCCCCTCCATTCGTTGGCCATCATGGACACAAACTCCAGAGTGAGTGAACGTCCAACACTCTCCCTGACTTGTGTCCTAGATATCTCTAGTCAGACGCTGAGCATTGGAAATACCAGGCGCTCGTCACTGAACTGAACCAGTGCTTGTGCATTCATATTTCTGTCCTCAACTTCAGGGCCAGCAAGCCCTCCAGATTGTGAACTCTGGAGAGACAACACGGCCTTTTGCATGCCTTCCATAAAGAAGAAGGGCCCTATGTGTTTGTCCAGAATCCCCAAGAGAGGATCCAAATGCATGGCCCTCGATGGCACCCCAATGTCCTAGGCCACCCTCTACACTAATGCTCTGTCTGACACAGCCTGAGCCCTGACCTCCCATCAGCCCCCCAGGTAGTGGGCCCCATATCCTGCAGGTTGGATGTGCCAAGGCCAGAGACTGTCATTTCTACCCAACCTGGGTGTTCAGGCATTTGTGCAGAGACCATGACTCAAATCTCAGCCTAAGGGGGAATCATAAGCACAAAAGAACAATCCTCTTTCCCCACGGCAGGAAAACCTTGCAGTGGGGATGGTGTCAAACCCTCAGTGTAGGAGCCATCTGCACGGCCCATCAGACCACGCCCACATATTAAGATGGCTCAGGCCACTAACAGGCATTTTGACCCTCAACCTGAGCCCGGTTACAAACAAGAGCCCCCATAGCAGGCCTGCCATGTCCCTATCTCATTCTCCAGAAGCACGAACCCATAAGCCGTCTCTGGGATCCCTGATATGGCCCAACCCCTGAGACGAAATCAGGACTCTTTCCTTCCCCTCTATAGACACCAAACCCTTGGGAGCTGGACAGAATCCCGACAGAGGCAGAATCTCCCATGGCCCCATGAATCCAACCCTCATTTCGTGGCCATCAGAGACACACAACCCAGACAGAAAAGCCTGCACTCCTGCCTCCCAGCACAACTAATTTCAGATCCCAGGGCACTGCCCTCACGGTCCACAGATCAGTACTGCCATCACCTCAACTCCCACCCTAACCTTAGTTTGTGTTTGCAGACTTTTGTCTCCAAAGCCCTGGTTGACAGCCCCTCCAGGACGGAGCCTCTGGAGCCAAAGCACAGGACCCTGCCTGCCATCCCGAAGGAAACTGCTCGTCACAGCTGCACAAACCCTCCAGATTGGGAGACAACTGCAATGACCCTGAGCCCACCCCAATTTCGTAGTGCACTCTGGAAAAAAAGGGGATTCTGTCACACGCCAGATACCTACCACCAAGCAGACACCCTGGTAAATGACCCAGGGTCAGATGGTGGAACCTGACATGCCCTTAGGACTTAAACAGAACCCTAGCTTAAGTTTACAGGCATCTGTCCCCAGAGGCAAGTTCCAATATACCTTCATATGTTCCAGCAGTTGGTCCCTCTCCACATAAAAGAATACCTCCTATCCCCAGAAGACAACCTGGCTCTCAGGAGCTGGGTCCAACCCTCGGGTGGAAGAATGCTGCATGGCACCTGAGCCTCTGACACATTCTAAGGTCTCACTGGACACAAGCCAGCATGTGACCCATCATCATGAGGCTCCCTGTCAACTCAGCCCCAAGGGTTCATAGCGCAGAGCCACCAGATTGAAACTGCCTTGTTCCTGGGCTGCAAGGGTAAGCTGAGGTGGGCTTTCCAGGCATCTATGTGGTGAGCTCCTCTACCAAGTCTTTCCATATGGGGGAGCCACGAGCCATCAGAATGGACTCCTCCTATCCCAGAGAAGGAAAGTTTGCTTTTCGGAGCAGCTCACAGGCCCCAGCCTGGGAAAATCTCCATGGCCTCATGAGTCCACCCCTCCCTTCATCGGGCATCATGGACACAAACTCCAGCGTGAGCAACCATTCGACACTCACCCTGACTCAGGTGCTGGAGATCTTGAGTCAGACACTGCATATTGGAAATGCCATGTACTCAGCAGCATAGTGAACCAGCGCTTGGGCATTCAGATTTCCGTCCTCAACCTCTTGGGCTCCAAGCCCTCCAAATTGGACATTCTGGAGCCACAACGCAGCCTCCTGCCTTCCCTCCAGAAAGACGACGTGCCCTTTTGGTCTGCCTAGAATACCCATGTGAGGATCAACTTGCACGGCCCTCCAGGGAACAGAAATATCCAGGATGCACTATGCAGAAATGCTCTCTCTGACACAGCCTGAGCTCCGACCTCCAGTCAGCTCCCCAGGTTGGGGGTGCCATCTCCTGCAGGTGGGACCATCCATGGCTCGATGCTGTCATCTTTACCCAGTCTGGGTATTCAGGCATCAGTGTCCCGAACGTAGCTCAAATCCTGGTCTATGGGGGAACCTCAAACAAAATATATCACTCCTCTTTCCCATTTCCAGAAAAGCTTGTTGTGGGGATGGGGGTCAAATCCTCAGAATGGGAGCCAGCTGCATGGCCCATGAGACCACGTCTAACCAGGAGCTCGCTCTGGGCAGAACCAGGCATTGTGACCATCAGCCTGAGCCTGCTTTCAAACAAGCCCACTCCAGAGCTGGACCAGGAGCCCGCATATTGGTCCTGCCATGACCCTAGGCCCAAAATCGCACCCTCGGGCAGGTTGTCCAGGTGGCTGGATGCAGAAGCTGACTCTGGAATCCCTGCTATGGTGGCAACCGTGAGACTGAAAACTGTTATCTTCCCTTCATCTAGAAATACATCAAAACCTTGGGAGCCATGCAAAATCCCCACAGAGGTAGAATCTCCCATGGACCCATCAGGCCACCTCTCCATTCCATGGCCAACCAGGACAAACAACCCAGACAGAATAGCCTGTGCTCCCGCCTCCCTGTTGCCCTAATTTCAGATGTGGAGGCACTGCCCTCACGGTCTGCAGATCGGGCCTGCCATCACCTCACCCCCAAACATATCCTGAGTATGTGTTTGCAACTTTTGTCCCCAAAGCCCTGGCTGAAAGGGCCTCCAGGATGGCGCCTCTGGAGCCACAGTACAGGTCTCTGCTTGTCCACCCATAGGAAGCTCAGCCCGTCACATTGCACAAACCCTCCAGATTGGGAGACACCTGCAATGCCCCTGAGCCCCCAAATTCATTGGCCGCCTTGGAAAAAAGGCGCATTTGGCACATGCCAGACACCTAAATCCAGGCAGACACTCAGACAATGGCCCTCAGTCAGAAGATGGAACCGGACATACCCCTAGGACCACAACAGAACCCTAGCTTAGGTTTGCTAGCATCTGTCTGCAGTGGCAATCTCTTGAATACCTACATATGGTCTAACACTTGTTCCCTGAGGAACAAAACAGAACACCTAATGTCCCCAGAAGGCAACCTGGCTCTTGCGAGGTGTGTCCAACCCTCAGGGGAGGAGAATCCTGCATGGCTCCTGAGGCCCCGCCACATTCTAAGGTCTCCCTGGACACAAGCCAGCATTGTGACTCATCAGAATGAGGCTCCCTGTAACCTCAGCCCCCTGGGTACTATACCCCAGAGCCACCAGATCAAAACGGGCTTGTTTCTGGGCTGGAAGGCAAAGCGGAACTGGGTTTTCCATGCATCCATGCGGTGACTTCTACTACGACGTCTTTCTCTATGGAGAACCCTGGTGTCATCAAAACGACCTCCCCCTGTCCCACAGAAGGAAAGTTTGCTGTTCGGAGCAGCTCACAGGCCCCAGCCCAGGAATATCTCCATGACCTCATGAGACCTCCCCTCCATTCTTCGGCCATCATGGACAAAAACTCCAGGGTGAGTGACCATCTGACATGTGCCCTGACTCACATGCGGGAGATCTCGAGTCAGAGGCTGCACATTTGAAATGTCATGTGCTCGGCAATGAACGGAATTGGTGCTTGTGCGTTCAGAATTTGGTCCCCACCCTCCTGGCCTGCCAGCCTTCCAGATTGTACATTTAGGAGCTCCAACACAGTCTTCTTCCTGCCCTCCAGAAAGAAGAAGTGCCCTAGGAGTCTTCACAGAATCCCCACGTGAGGATGACCCTGCATGGACCTCGACGGCATCCCAATATCCATGCTGCCCTGTGCACTAATGCTCTGTCTGACACAGCGTGAGCCCCGACCTCCCATCAGGTTCCTAGATAGTGGACACTATTTAATGCACATGGGATATGCCAAGGCCAGAGACTTTCATCTCTACGCAACTTGGGTTTTCAGGGATCTGTGCCAAGACCATAGCTCAAATCCCAGGTTATGGGGGAACCTCAAGCATCAAAGAGCACTGCTCCTTCCCCACGATGGTAAAAGCTTGCTGTGGGGATCGGTTATAACCCTCAGAGTGGGAGTCAGCTGCATGGCCCATTAGACCACGACCACCAAAGAAGGCCGCCCTGGCCACAAACAGGCATTGCGACCCTAAGCCTGAGCCCTCTTTCAAACCAGCCCCCTCGCTAGCTGGACCAGGGGCCCGCGTATCGGGCCTCACATGCCCCAAGGCCCAAATCCTCACCCTCGGTTGGGTTCTCCAGGCGCCCGTACCCAAAAGCCGACTCTGGAATCCCTGCAATGGAGGGAAACCTGAGACGGAAACATCATTCTTCCCTTCAACTGAAAGACACCAAACCCTTGGGAGCAGAGCAGAATCCTCACAGAGGCAGAATCTCCCATGGCCCCATGAGACTACTGATTCTTCCGTGGCCAACCAAGACACACAAACAAGACAGAAATATCTGTGCTCCTGCCTCCCCGTCGACCCCATTTTAGATACCAGGATACTGCCCTCCCGGTCTGCAGATCAGGCCTGCCATCACATCACCCCTAAACCTTAGCCGAGTTGGTATTTGCAGACTTTTGTCCCCAAAGCCCAGGCTGACAGGCCCTCCAGGATGAGCCTTCTGGAGTCACAGTGCAGGACTCTGCCTGCACACTTGATGCAAGCTCTGCCCATCACATTTGTAAAAACCCTCCAGATTGGGAGACCTCTACAATGCCCGTGAGTGAACCCCAAATTCGTTGGCCGCCTTGGAAAAAAGGTGCCTTCAGACACAGGCCAGACACATACGTCCAGGCAGACACCTAAGTCCATGGCCCTGAGTCAGAGATGGTACGGAATTACTCCTAGGACCTCACGGAACCCTAGCATAGGTTTTCACGCATCTGCCTCCAGAGGCAAACTCTGGAATAACTACATATGTTCCAAGACTTGAATCCTGAGTCACAAAACAGAGCACCTCCTGTCCCCAGAAGGCAACCTGGCTCTTAGGAGCTGCGTCCAACCCTCAGGGAAGGAGAATCCTGCATGGCGTCTGAGTCACCGCCACATTCTAAGGTCTCCCTGGACACAAGCCAGCCTTATGACCCATCAGAATGAGGATCCCTGTCACCTCAGCAACCTGGGCCCTTTGCCACAGAGACACCAGATTGAAACGGAATTGTTCCTGGGCTGGAAGGCTAAGTAGAGCTGGGCTTTATAGAGATCCATGCGGTGACTTCTGCTACAACGATTTCCATATGGGGTACCCTTGTGCCATTCAAACAGACTCCCCCTGTCCCGCAGAACGAAAGCTTGCTGTTCAGAGCATCTCACAAGCCCCAGCCTGGGAAGACGTTCATGGCCTCATGAGGCCACCCCTCCACTTGTTGGCCTTAATGGACACAAACTCCAGCATGAGCGACCATCTGACATGTGCCCTGACTCAGGTGCAGGAGATCTTGAGTCAGAAGCTACACATGGGAAATGCCAGGTGCTCGGCACTGAAAGGAACTGGCGCTTGTGCCTTCAGAATTCCGTCCACAGCCTACTGTCCCGCCAGCCCTCCAGGTTGTTCATTCAGGAGCCAAAACACAGTCTTCTTCCTGCCCTCCAGAAAGAAGAAGCGCCCTAGGGATCTGCCAGAATCCCCACGTGAGGATCAACCTTCAAGGAACTCGATGGCCCCCCAGTGTCCTAGGCCACACAGTATACTAATGCTCTGTTTGACAGAGCTTGAGCCCCGATCTCCCAATCCACCCCAAGTAGCGGGCCCCATATCCTGCAGGTGGGACGTACCAAGGCCAGAGACTTTCATCTTTACCCAACCTGGGTATTCAGGCGTCTTTGTCCAGAACATAGCTAAAATCCTGGGCTATGGGGGAACCACAAGCATCGATGAGTAATCCTCCTTCCCCACAAGGGGGAAAAGCTTGCTGTGGGGATGGGAGTCTAACCCTCAGAGTGGGAACCAGCTGCATGGCCCATGAGACCACGCCCACCCAGAAGGGGTGCCCTGGCCACAGAGAGGCATTGTGACCCTTAGCCTGAGCCCGTTTTCAAAACAGCCCCCTTGCTAGTTGGACCAGGAGCCCACAAATCGGGCGTGACATGCCCCAAGGCCCAAATCCTCACCCTTGGTCGGGTTCTCTGGGCACCCAGATCTAGAAGTTGACTCTAGAATCCCTGCTATGGCGGGACCCCTGAGATGGAAAACTGCAAGCTTCCCTTTCCCCTGAAAGACAGCAACACCTTGCGAGTTGGGCAGAATCCTCACAGAGGCAGAATCTCTCATGGTCACATGAGGCCACCACTCCATTCCATGGCCAGTCGAGACACACAACCCAGACAGAAAAGCCTGCGAACCTGACTCCACGGCTCCCTAATTTCAGATCCCAAGGCACTGCCCTCAAGGTCTGCAGATCGGGGCTGCCATCACCTCGCCCCTCACTCTAACCCGAGTTTGTGTTTGCAGACTTTTGTCCCAAAGCCCTGGCCTACAGGTCCTCCAGGATGGGGTGTCTTGAGCCTCTGAGCAGGATTCTGCCTGCCCTCCCATAGGAAACTCTGCCCGACAGAGTTGTACAAACCCTCCAGATTGGGAGACACCTGCAAGGCCCCTGAGTCCACCCAAATTCGATGGCCGCTCTAGACAGAAATATACAGTCTGACACATGCAGACACCTACCTCCAGGCAGACACCCAGGTCAATGGCCCTGAATCAGAAGATGGAAACTGACATGCCCCTAGGACCTCCACGGAACCCTAGCTAAGTTTGCAGGTATCTGTCCCCAGAGGCAGGTTCTGGAATACCTCATATGGTCCAATGCTTGGTCCCTAAGCCAAAAAACAAAACTCCTCCAGTCCCCAGAAGTCAACCTGGCTCTTGGGAGCCGCATCCAGGCCTCATGGTTGGGGAATCCTGCATGGCGCTGTAGCCCCCACCACATTCTAAGGTCTCCCTGGACACAAGCCAGCACGGTGACCGATCATCACGAGGCTCCCCATGAACTCAGCACTCTGGGCACTTGCCATAGAGCCACCAGATCAAAACTGCCTTGTTCCTGGACTGAAAATATAAGCTGAACTCAGCTTTCCAGACATCTTTATGGTGAGCTATGCTACCATGTCTTTCCAGATGTGGAACCATGGAGCCATCAATATGAACTCTACGTATCCTGCAGAAGGAAAGTTTGTTGTTCAGAGCAGCTCAGAAGCCCCAGCCTGGGAAACCTCCATGGCCTCATGAGGCCACCCCTCCATTCATTGGGCATCATGGATAAAACTCCAGCGTGAGCGAACATCCAACACTCTCCCCGATTCAGGTGCTGGGAATCTCCAATTAGACGCTGCACATTGTAACTGCCATGTGCTCGGTGATGAACTGAACAGGCGCTTGTTTGTTCACAGTTACGTCCTCAACCGTCTCGCCTGCTAGCCCTCCAGATTGGGAATTCTGGAGCCACAACTCATCCTACTGCCCACCCTTCAGAAAGAAGGAGGGTCCTACGGGTATGCTGAGAAACCCCAGGTGAGTATCAACTTGCACGTCCCTAGTCGGAACCACAAAATCCAGGCCACACTGTGAACTAATGCTCTGTGTGACACAGTCTGAGGCCCGACTGCAGTCAGCCCCCCAGTTCGCAGGAGACATCACCTGCAGGTGGGACTGGCCATGGCCCCAGGCTGTCATCTCTACCCAACCTGGGTGTTCAGGCATCTGTGCCCCAGTTATAGCTCAAATCAAGGCCTATTGGGGAACCTCAAGCACAAAAGAGCACTCCTCCTTCCCCACAGCCAGAAGGATTTGCTGTGGAGATGGGGGTCAAAGCCTCTGAGTGGCAGCCAGTTGCATGGCCCACCCAGGAGGTCCACCATGGACAAAAAAAAAACAGGCATTGTGACCATCAGTCTGAGCCTACTTTCAAAGAAGCCCCCTCAGTAGCTGGACCAGGATCCCACATTGGTCCTGCCATGCCCGTAGGCTCAAATCCTCACCCTCAGTCAGGTTCTCCAGGCACCCGTACCCAGAAGCCGACTCTGGAATCCCTGCTATGGCGGGACCCATGAGAAGGAAAACAGCTCTCTTCTCTTCATCCAGAAAGACAACAAAACCTTGGGAGCTGTGCAAAATACACACTGAGGCAGAAACTCCCATGGACCAATGAGGCCACCCATCCTTTCCATGCAAACCGAGACACACAACCCAGACAGAAAAGCCTGCGCTCCTGCTCCCCAAGGCCCTAATTTCAGATCCCGAGGCACTGCCCTCATGGTCTGCAGAGCGGGCCTGCCATCACGTCGACCCTCATCCTAACCCCTGTATGTGTTTGCAGACTTTTGTCCCCAAATCCCTGGCCAACAGGCTGTCTAGGATGGGGCCTCTGGAGCCAGAGCACATGACTCTGCCTGCCTACCCGAAGGATTCTCTGCCTATCACATTTGCACAAACCCTCCAGATTGGGAGACAACTGCAAGGTCCCTGAGCACAGCCAATTTCTATGGCTGCTCTGGACATGGATGTGCAGTCTGACACATGGGAGACACCTACCTCCAAGCAGACACCCAGGTCAATGACCCTGAGTCAGAAGAAGCAAACGGACTGACATGCCCCTAGGCCTCCACAGAACCCTAGCTGAGGTTTGCAGGCATCTGTTTCCAGAGGAAGTTTCTGGAATACCTACATATGGTCCAACACTTGATTCCTTAGCACAAAACAGAACACCTCCTGTCCCCAGGAGGGTACCTGGCTCTTGGGAGCTGCGACCAATGCACAGAGGAGGAGAATCCTGCATGGCGCCTGAGCCCCCGCCACATTCTAAGCTATCGCTGGACAAAAGGCAGCATTGTGACCCATCAGCAGGAGGACCCCTGTCGACCAGCCTCCTGGGCACTTGCCCCCGAGTGACCAGATGGAAACAGCCTTGTTCCTGGGATGAAAGGATAAGCTGAGCTGGGCTTTCCAGACATCTATGAGGTCTGCTAACATGTCTTTCCTTATCCGGGACCCTGGAGCCATCAAAACGGACCCCCCCCCCCCCCGTCCCGCAGAAGGAAATCTTGATGTTCGGAGCAGCTCACAATCCCCAGCCTGGAAAAACCTCCATGGCCTCAAGAGGCTACCCCTCCATTCATCGGACATCATGGACACAAACTCCAGCGTCAACAACCATCCGACATTTGCCCTAACTCAGGTGCTGGAGATCTCCTGTCAGATGCTGCACATTGGAACTGCCATGTGCTCGGCACTGAACTAAACCGGCGCTTCTGCTTTCATAAATCCGTCCTCACCTTCCTGTGCTGCAACCTCTCCAGATTGTTCATTCTGGAGCCACAACACAGTCATCTGCCCTACCTCCAGAAAGCAGGAGGGCCCTAGGGGACAGCCCAGAATCCCCACGTGAGGAATAACCTGTCCGGAACTCTATGGCACCCCAATAACCTAGGCCACACTGTGCACTAAGGCTCTGTCTGACACAGCCTGAGCCCCAATATCCCATCAGCCCCCTAGGCAATGGCCCCATATCCTGAAGGTGGGACCTGCCATGGCCAGGGACCCTCATCTTTACACAACCTGTGTATTCATGTGTCTGTGCCCAGACCATAGCTCAAATCCTGGTCTATGGGGGCAACCTCAAGCATAAAACAACACTCCTCCTTCACCGCGATGGGAAAAGTTTGCTGTGGGCATGGGACTCTAAAGCTCAGACTGGGAGCCACCTGCAAGGCCCATGAGACCATGCCCACCCAGGAGGGCTGCCCAGGACACAAAAACGCATTTGACCCTCAGCCTGAGCCTGCTTTCAAGCCACCCCATCACAAGCTGGAAAAGTAGCCCGCATATCGGGCCTGAAATGCCCCTAGGCCTAAATCCTCACCCTCAGTTGTGTTCTCCAGGAGCCCGGACCCAGAAGCCAACTCTGGAATCCCTGCTATGGTGGGACCCTGGAGACAGAAAACAGCACTCTTCCCTTCTCCTCAAAAGACAACAAACCCTTGGGAGCTGTGCAGAATACTTACAAGGCAGAATCTCCCATGGCCCCATGAGGTTACCACTACATTCCATGGCCAACCGAGACACACAACCGAGAGAGAAAAGCCTGCCTCCCAATCGCCCTAATTTCAGATCCTACAGCACTGCCCTTTCGGTCTGATGATCGGGCCTGCCATCTCTTCCCCCGGAACCCAATCCCGAGTTTGTGTTTGCAGAATTTTGTCCCCAAAGCCCTGGCCAACAAGCCTTCCAGGATGGGGCCTCTGGTGCCACAGCACAGGATTCTGCCAGCCCACACGAAGGAAACTCTGCCTGTCACATTTGCACAAACCCTCCAGATTGGGAGATATTCAAGGCCCCTGAGCCCAGCCCAAATCTGCTGGAGGCCTTGGAAAAAAGGCGTATCCAGACCCATGCCAGACACCTACCTACAGGCAGACTCCCAAGTCAATGGCCCTGAGTCAGAAGATGGAACCGAACATACTCCTAGGACATCAACGGAACCCTCACTTAGGTTTGCAAGCATCTGCTTCCAGAGGCAAACTCTGGGATACCGACATATGTTGCAACACTTGATCTCTGAGCCACAAAACAGAACATCTCCTGTCCCCAGAAGGTGACCTGGCTCTTGGGATCTGCGTCCAACACTCAGGGGAGGAGAATCCTGCAATTCTCCTGAGCCCTGCCACATTCTAACGTCTCCCTAGACAAAAGCCAGCATTGTGACTCATCAGAATGAGGCTCCGGGTCACCATTGCCCCCTGGGCACTTTGTCTCGGAGCCAACAGATCACTACTTTTTTACTGGCCAAGAATCTAAGCGAAGCTGTGCTTTCCAGGCATCCATGCGGTGACTTCTGCTAAGATGTCTTTCCATATGGGGGACCCTGGTGCCATCCAAACGGACTCCCCCTGTCCCGCAGAAGGAAAGCATGCTGTTTGGAGCAGCTCACAAGCCCCAGCCTGGGAAGACCTCCATGGCCTCATGAGGCCACCCCTCCACCCGTCAGCCATCATGGACACAAACTCCAGCGTGGGCAACCATCTGACATGTGCCCTGACTCAGGTGCTGGAGATCTGGACTCAGACGCTGCACATTGGAAATGACATGTGCTCGACACTGAAGTGAACCATCACTTGTGCATTCAGAATTCCATCCTCACCCTCTTGCCCACCAGTCCTCTAGATTTTTCATTCAGAAGCCACACCGCAGTCTTCTTCCTGCCCTCCAGAAAGAAGAAGGGCCCTAGGGGTCTGCACAGATCCCCACATGAGGATCAAACTGCACAGACCTCGACGGACCCCAATGTCCTAGGCCGCCTTGATCACTAGTGCTCTGTCTGACACAGCCTGGGACAAGACCTCCCATCACCCCAGAAGGTAGCGGGCCCCATATCCTGCAGGTGGGACGTGCCAAGGCCAGAGACTGTCATCTCTACCCAACCTGGGTATTCAGCTGTCTTTGCCCAGACCATAGCACAAATCCCGGCCTATAAGGGAACCTGAAGCATCAAAGAGCACTCCTCCTGCCCCAATACGGGAAAATCTTGCTGTGGGGATGGGTGTCTAACCCTCAGAGTGGTAGCCACCTGCATGGCCATGACAGAAAGCCCCCCACGGAGGGTGGCCCTGGACAAAAACAGGCATTGTGAGCCTCCTCCTGAGCAGGCTTTCAAATCAGCCCCCTTGCTAGCTGGACCAGGAGCCTACATATCGGGTGTGACATGCTCCTAGGCCCAAATCCTAACTTTTGGTCCAGTTCTCCTGGAACCTGGATCCATGTGCTGACTCGGAATCCCTGAAATGGCTTGACTCCTGAGAAGGAAAACAGCACTCTTCCCTTCTTCCTGAAAGACATCAAACCCTTGGGAGCCATGCAGAATCTTCACAGAGGCAGAATCTCCCATGGCCCCATGAGGCTACCACAACAATCTGTATCCAACCGAGACAAACAACCCAGACAGAAAAGTCTGTGCTAACGCCTCCCCATCACCCTCATTTCAGATCCCATGGCACTGCCCTCACTGTCCGCAGATTGGGCCTACCATCACCTCGCCACTAGCCCTATCCCGAGTTTGTGTTTGCAGAATTTTATCCTGGAAGCCCTGGCCGACAGGCACAACAGGATGTTGCCTGTGGAGCTGCAGCACAGGACTCTGCAGCCCATCCAAAGGAAACTCTGCCCATCACATTTGCACAATCCCTTCAGATTGGGAGACTACGGCAATGCCCCTGAGCCCACACCAAATTCCTTGGCCGACTTGAAAAAAGGCACATTCGGATACATGCCAGACACCTACCTACAGGCAGAGACCCAGGTTAATGGCCCTGAGTCAGAAGATGGAACCGGACATACACTTAGGACCTGAACGGAACACTCGCTTAGGTTTGTAGGCATCTGCCTCCAGATGCAAACTCTGGAATACCTACATATGTTCCAACACTTGGTCCCTGATCCATAAAATACAATACCTCCTGTCCTGAGAAGGCAACCTGGCTCTTGGGAGCTGCGTCCAACCCTCAGGGGAGGAGATTCCTGCATGTCGCCTGAGTCCCAGCCACATTCTAAGGTCTCCCTGGAGACAAGCCAGCCTGTGACCCATAAGAATGAAGATCCCTGTCATCTCAGCCCGATGGGTATTTTGCCCCAGAGCCACCAGATCAATAAGGCCTTGTTCCTGGACTGGAATGGTAAGCAGAGCTGGGCTTTTCAGGCACCCATGTGGTTATTTCTGCTACAATGTCTTTCCATGTGGTGGACACTGATGCCATCAGAATGGACTCCCCCTGTCCCGCAGAAGGAAAGCTTGCTGTTCGGAGCAGCTCACAAGCCCCAGCCAGGGAAGACTTCAGTGTCCTCATGAGTCCACCCCTCCACTCCTCGGCCATCATGGACACAATCTCCAGCATGAGCGACCATCTGAAACATGCCCTGACTCAGGTGTTGGAGATCTCGAGTCAGATGCTGCACATTGGAAATGCCATGTGCTCTGCACTGAATGGAACGGGTACTTGTGCATTCAGAATTCCGTCCTCACCATCCTGGCCCACCAGCCCTCCATATTGCTCCTTTGGGAGCGACAATGCTGTCTTCTGCCTGTGCTCCCGAAAGAAGAAGGGCCCTAGGGGTATGCCCAGAATCCCCACGTGAGGATAACCCTGCTGGAAACTCGATGGCACCTGAATGTCCTAGGCTGCCCAATGCACTAATGCTCTGTCTGACACGGCCTGAACCCCGACCTCACATCAGGCTCCTAGGTAGCGGGCACTATATACTGCATGTGGGATATGCCAAGGCCAGAGACTGCCATCTCTACCTAACCTGGGTATTCATGTGTCTGTGCTCAGACCATAGCTCAAATTCCGGCCTATGGGGGAACCTCAAGCATCAAAGAGCACTCCTCCTTCCCCACGATGGGAAAAGCTTGCTGTGGGGTAGTGGGTCTAACCCTCAGAGTGGGATGCAGCTGCATGGCCCATGAGATCACGCCCACCAAGGAGGGCGGCACTGGACACAAACAGGCATTCTGAGGCTCATCCTGAGCATGTTTTCAAACCAGCCCCCTCGCTAGCTGGACCAGGAGCCCGCATATAGGGGGTGATATGTCTCTAGGCCAACATCCTCACCCTGGGTCGGGTTCTCCAGGCGCCCAGACCCAGAAGCTGACTCCGAATCCCTGCTATGCTGGGACCTGTGAGACGGAAAACAGCACTGTTCACTTCCCCCGGAAGACATCGAGCCTTTGGGAGCCGGGCAGAATCCTCACAGAGGCAGAATCCCCCATGGCCCCAAGAGGCTAGCGCTACATTCCATGGCCAACGAGAAACACAACCCAGAGAGAAAAGCCTGCGCTCCGACCTCACGTCACCCTCATTTCAGATCCCGCAGCACAGACTATATGGTCTCCTAATGGGGATGGCTATCTCCTTGCCCAGAAACCTATCCCGAGTTTGTATTTGCAGAATTTTGTAGCCAGATTCCAGACCGACAGGCACTCCACGATGGTGCCTCTGGTCCCACAGCGCAGGACTCTGCCGGCCCACCCGAAGGAAGCTCTGCACAACACATTTGCCCAAACCCTCCTGATTGGAGGAAACCTGTAATGTCCATGAGCCCACCCCAAATTCTTTGGCCGCATTGGAGAAAGGGGGTATTCGGACACATGCCAGACACCTACCTCCAGGCAGACACCCAGGTCAATTTCCCTGAGTCAGAAGATGGAACCTGACATACCTCTAGGGCCTCAATGGAACCTTAGCTTAGATTTGATGGCATCTGTCTCTGGAAGCAAACTTTGGAATACCTACAAATGGTCCCACACTTCATTGCTGAGCCACAAAACAGAACACCTCCTGTCCCAGAAGGCAACCTGTCTCTTGGGAGCTGCGTCCAACCCTCAGGGGAGGAGAGAATCCTGCATGGCTCCTGAAACCCGCCACATTCTAAGGTCTCTGTAGACACAAGCCAGCATTGTTAGCCAACAGAATGAGGCTCCCTCTCACCTCACAACCTGGGCACGTTTCACAACAGCCATCATATCGAGACGGCCTTGTTCATGGGCGGGAATGGTTAGCAGAGCTGGGCTTTCCAGGCATCCATGCGGTGACTTCTGCTACGAAGTCTTTCCATACGGGGGACTCTGGTGCCATGCAAATGGATTCCCCGTGTCCCGCAGAAGGAAAGCTTGCTGTTCGGAGCAGTTCACAGGCCCCAGCCTGGGAAGACCTCCATGGCCTCATGAGGTCACCCCTCCATTCATCGGCAATCATGGAGACAAAGTCCAGCGTGAGCGAACACCTAACATGTGCTATGACTCAGGTGCTCGAGATCTCGATTCAGATGCTGCACATTGGAAATGCCATGTGCTCTTCTGCACTGAACGGAACAGGCACTTGTGCGTTCAGAATTCCGTCCACATCCTCCCGGTCCACCAGCCTTGCAGATTGTTCATTCGGGAGTGACAACGCAGTCTTCTGCCTGCCCTCCAGTAAGAAGAAGTGCCCTAGGGTTCTGCCCATAATCCCCATGTGAGGATCAACCTGCACGGACCTCGACGGCACTCCAATGTCCGAGGTCGCTCTATGCACTAAGGCTCTGTCTGACACAGCCTGAGCCCCAAACTCTCATCAGCCCCCCAGATAGGGGGCCCCATATCCTGCATGTGGGACGTGCCATGGCCAGAGACTGTCACCTATATCCAACCTGGGTAGTCAGGCGTCTGAGCCCAGACCATAGCTCCAATTCCTGCCAATGGGGGAACCTCAAGCATCAAAGAGCACTCCTCCTTCCCCATGATGGGAAAAGCTTGCTGTGGAGAAGTGGGTCTAACCCTCAGAGTGGGAGCCAGTTGCATGGCCCATGAGACCACGCCCACTCAGGAGGGCTTCCATGGCCTCAAACAGGCATTGTGTCCCTCGGCCTGAGCCTGTTTTCAAACCAGGGCCCTCGCTAGCTGGAACAGCAACTATGTATTGAGTCTTACATGTCCCTTGGCCCAAATCCTCACCCTCCGTCAGGTTCTACAGGCACACGGACCCAGAAGTCAACTCTGGAATTCCACTTGGCAGGACACCTGAGACAGAAAACAGCACTGTTTTCTCCCCCCACCCCCAAGACACCAAACCCTTGGGAGCCGGGCAGAATCCTCACAAAGGTAGAATCTCCCATGGCCCCATGAGGATACCGCTACATTCCGTGGCCAACAGAGCCACACAACCCAGACAGAAAAGCCTGAACTCCCGCCTCCCCGTCGTCCTCATTTCAGATCCCGCAGCACGGCCATCAGATCTGCAGATCGGGCCGGCCATCACCTCGCCCAGAACCCTATCCTGAATTTGTGTTTGCAGACTTTTGTCCCCAAAGCCTTGGGCAACAGGCCATCCAGGATGAGGCCTCCGGAGCCACAGTGCAGGAATCTAACTGTGTACCTGAAGTAATCTCTGCTGTCCACACTGGCACAAACCCTGCCGATTGGGAGACACCTGAAATGACTCTGAGCCCACCCAAATTCTTTGGCCGCCTTGGCCAAATTCTTTGGAGCATTTGGAAACATGCCAGACACCTACATCCAGGCAGACACCCAATTCCATGGACCTGAGTAAGAAGATGGAACCTGAAATACCCCTAGTACGTCAACAGATCCCTAGCATATGTTTGCAGGCATTGACCTCCAGATGCAAACTCTGGAATACCAACATATGGTCCAACCCTTGATCCACAAAACAGAACACCTCCTGTCCCCAGAAGGCAACCTGGCTCTTGGGATCTGCGTCCAAACCTCAGGGGAGGAGAATCTTGCATGGCGCCTGAGCCCCTGCCACATTCTAAGGTCTCCCTGGACACAAGCCAGCATTGTGACCCATCAGAATGAGGCTCCCTATCACCTTGGCCCCTGGAAACTTTGCACCAGAGCCACCAGATCGAAAAGACCTTGTTCCTGGGCTGTAAGATTAGTGGAGCTGGGCTTTCCAGGCATCCATGCAGTGACTTCTGCTATGACGTCATTCCATACGGGGGACCTGCTACCATCCAAATGGACTCCCCCTGTCCCGCAGAAGGAAATCTTGCTGTTCGGAGCAGCTCACATACCCCAGCCTGAGAAGACCTCCATGGCCTCATGAGGCCACCACTTAACTCGTCAGCCATGATGGACACAACTCCAGCGTGAGCGACCATCTGACACGTACCTTGACCCAGGTGCTGGAGATCTCAAGTCAGATGCTACACATTGGAAATGCCATGGGCTCGGCATTGAACAGAACCGGAACTTGTGCATTCAGAATTCCGTCCTCACCCTCCTGGGCCACCAGCCTTCCAGATTGTTCATTCAGGAGCCACAACACAGGTTTCTGCCTGCCGCCCAGAAATAAGAAGGGCCCAAGTGGTCTGCCCAAAATCCCTGCATGAGGATCAACCTGCATGGACCTCAACGGCACCCCAATGCCTAGGCTGCCCTGTGCACTAATGCTCTGCCTGACACAGCCTGAGCCCCGACCTACCATCATCCCCCCAGGTAGTGGGCCCCATATCCTGCACGTGGGATGTGCCAAGGCCAGAGACTGTCACATATAACCAACCTGGGTTTTCAGGGGTCTGTGCCCAGACCATAGCCCACATTCTGGGCTGGGAGGAACCTCAAGCATCAAAGAGCACTCCTTCTTCCCTACCACGGGAAAGGCTTGCTGTGGCGATGAGGGTCTAACCTCAGAGTGGGAGCCAGCTGCATTTCCATGAGACCACGCCAGCACAGGAGGGCTGCCCTGGCCATAAACAGGCATTCTGACCATCAGCCTGAGCCTGCTTTCAAACAAGCCCCTCACTAGCTGGACCAGGAGCCCGCATATGGGGCCTGACATGCCCCTAGGCCCAGATCCCTACCCTCGGTCGGGGTCTCCAGATGCCGGGATCCAGAAGCTGACTCTGGAATCCCTGCTATTGCGGGACCCCTGAGACATAAACCAGCACTCTTCCCTTCCCCCAGAAGGACACAAAACCATTGGGAGCCTTGCAAAATCCTCACAGAGGCAGAATCTCCCATGGCCCCAGGAGGCTACCACTACATTCCGTGGCCAACCGAGACACAGAACTCACACAGAAAAGCCTGCACTCCCGCCTCCCCATGGACTTCATTTCAGATACCACGACACTGCCCTCACGGTCTGCAGAAGGGCCTGCCATCACCTCGCCCCTAACCCTATCCTGAGTTTTTGTTTGCAGAATTTTGTCCCCAAATACCGGACTGACAGGCACTCCATGATGGGGCCTCTGTTCCCAAAGCACAGGACTCGGCCAGCCTACCCGAAGGAAGCTCTGCCCATCACATTTGCAAAAACACTCCCGATTGGAGTAAACATGCAATGCCCATGAGGCCACCCCAAATTCTTTGGCCGCATTGGAGAAAGGGGGCTTTCCGACACATGCCAGACACCTACCTCCAGGCAGACACCCAGGTCAATTTCCCTAAGTCAGAAGATGGAACCTGACATACCCGTAGGACTACAATGGAACCCTAGCTTAGTTTTTACGGCATTGTCTCCAGAGGCAAAATATGGAATACCTACATATGGTCCCACACTTCATCACTGAGCCACAAAACAGAACACATCCTGTCCCAGAAGGCAACCTGGCTCTTGGGAGCTGCGTCCAACCCTCAGGGGAGGAGAGAATCCTGCATGGAGCCTGAGACCCGCCACAATCTAAGGTCTCTCTGGACACAAGCCAGCATTGTTAGCCATCAGAATGAGGCTCCCTGTCACCTCAGCAACCTGGGCACACTGCACAACAGCCATCATATCGAAACAGATTTGTTCCTGGGCTGGAATGGTAAGCGGATCTGGGCTTTCCAGGCATCCATGCAGTGACTTCTGCTACGACGTCTTTCCATACGGGGAACCTGGTGTCATGCAAATGGACTCCCCATGTCCCACAGAAGGAAACCTTGCTGTTCTGAGAAGTTCACAGTCCCCAGCCTGGGAAGACCTCCATGGCCTCATGAGGTCACCCCTCCATTCATCGGCAATCACGGAGACAATGTCCAGCATGAGGTAACACCTGACACGTGCCCTGACTCAGGTGCTCAAGATCTCGAGTCAGATGCTGCACATTGGAAATGCTGGAACGGGCACTTGTGCATTCAGAATTCCGTCCTCATCCTACCGGTCCGCGAGCCTACCAAATTGTTCATTCGGGAGTGACAACGCAGTCTTCTGCCTGCCCTCCAGTAAGAAGAGGTGCCCTAGGGTTCTGCCCAGAATCCCCACGTGAGGATCAACCTGCACGGACCTCGACGGCAACCCAATGTCCTAGGCCACCCTGTGAACTAATGGTCTGTCTGACACAGCCTGAGCCCCAAACTCTCATCAGTCCCCAGGTATGGGGCCCCATATCCTGCACGTGGGACGTGCCAAGGCTAGAGACTGTTACCTATATCCAGACTGGGTAGTTAAGCGTCTGAGCCAGACCATAGCTCCAATTCCTGCCTATGGGGGAACCTCAAGCATCAAAGAGCACTCCTCCTTCCCCACGATGGGATAAGCTTGCTGTGGGGAAGTGGGTCTAACCCTCAGAGTGGAAGCCAGCTGCATGGTCCATGAGACCACGCCCACACAGGAGGGCTGCCCTGGCCACAAACAGGCATTGTGACCCTCATCCAGAGCTCTTTTCAAAGAAGCCCCCTCGCAGGCTGGACCAGCAGCCCGCATATTAAGTCTTGCATTCCCTAAGCCCACATCCTCACCCTTGGTCGGGTTCTCCATGCGTCAGGACCCAGAAGCCGACTCTGGAATCCCTGCTATGTCGGGACCCCTCAGACAGATATCAGCACTCTTCCCTTCCCCCTGAAAGACACCAAATCCTTGGGAGCTGGGCAGAATCCTCACAGAGGCAGAATCTCCCATGGCCCCATGAGGATACCGCAACATTCCTTGGCCAACCAAGACACAACCCAGACAGAAAAGCCTGTGCTCCCGCCTCCGTGTTGCCCACATTTCATATCCTGTGGCACTGCCCTACTGGTCTACAGATCGGGCCTGCCTTCACTTCGCCCAGAACCCTATCCCAAGTTTGTAATTGCAGACTTTTGTCCAAAAAGCCCTGGCCGACAGGCCCTCCTGGATGGGGCCTCTGGAGCCACAGAGCAGGACTCTGCCAGCCCACCTGAAGGAAGCTCTGTCCGTCATATTTGCACAAACCCTCCAGATTGGGAGACACCTGCAATGCCCCTGAGCCCACGCAAAATTTGTTGGGCGAATTGGAATAAAGGCGCGTTCAGACACAGGCCAGACACCTACTTCCAGGCAGACACCCAGGTTAATGTCCCTGAGGCAGAAGATAGAACCTGACATACCCCTAGGACCTAAACGGAACCATAGCTTAGTTTTGCAGGCATCTATGTCCAGAGGCAAACTCTGGAATACCTATATATGGTCCAACACTTGATCCCTGAGCCCCAAAACAGAACACCTCCTGTACCCTGAAGGCATCCTGGCCCTTGGGGGCTGCGTCCAGTCCTCAGGGGAGGAGAATCCTGTATGGCGCCTGAGTCCCCGCCACATTCTAAGGTTTACCTGGACACAAACCAGCATTGTGACCCTCCGAATGAGGCTCCCCGTCACCTCAGACCCCTGGGCCCTTTCCCCAGAGACACCAGATCAAAACGGACTTGTTCCTGGGCTGGAAGGGTAAGTGGAGCTGGCTTTCCAGCCATCCATTCAGTGACTTTTGCAACGACGATTTCCATATGGGTGACACAGCTGCCATCCATATGGACTCCACCTGTCCCACAGAACGTAACCTTGCTGTTCGGAGCAGCTCACAAGACCCAGCCTGGGAAGACCTCCATGGCCTCATGAGGTCACCCCTCCATTTGTCGGCCATCATGGACACAAACTCCAAGGTGAGCAACCACCTGACACGTGCCCTGATTCAGGTGCAGGAGATCTCGAGTCAGACAATATACATTGGAAATGACAGGTGCTCCGCACTGAACAGAACCGGCACTTGTGCCTTCAGAATTCTGTCTTCACCCTTCTGGGTTGCAAGCCCTCCAGATTGTTCATTCGGGAGCCCCAACACAGGATTATGACTGCCCTCCTGAAAGAAGAAGAGCCCTGGGTGTCTGCCCAGAATCTACAAGTGAGGATCAACCTCCACGGACCTTGAAGTCACCCAATTGTCCTAGGCCGCCCTGTGTACTAATGCTCTGTCTGACACAGCCTGAGTAACGACCTCCCATCAGCCCCCCAGGTAGCGGGACCCTTATCCTGCACGTGGGACATGCCAAGGGCAGAGACTGTCATCTCTGCCCAACCTGGGTATTCATGCATCTGTGTCCAGACCATAGCTCCAATTCCGGCCTCTGGGGGAACCACAAGCATCAATGAGTACTCCTCCTTCCCCACGATGGGCAAAGCTTCCTTTATGGATGGGAGTCTAACCCTCAGAGTGGGAGCCAGCTGCATGGCCCATGAGACCACACCCGCCCAGGAGGGTTGCTCTGGCCAAAAACAGGCATTTTGACCCTTATCCTGAGCCCGCTTTCAAAATAGCACCTTTGCTAGCTGGACTATGAACCCGCGTATTGGGCGTGACATGCTCTAGGCCCCAATCCTCACCCTCAGTCGGATTCTCTTGGCGTGCCACCCAGAAGCCATCTCTGGAATCCCAGCTATGGCGGGAAAACTGAGATGAAAACAGCACTCTTCCCTTTCCCCCGAAAGACACCAAAACCTTGGGAGCCGGGCAGAATCCTCACAGAGGCAGAATCTCCCATGGACCCATGAGGCTACTGCTACATTCTGTGGCCAACCTAGACACACAACCCAGATAAAAAGCCTGCACTCCCGACTTCCCTTTGCCCTCATTTCAGATCCCGCGTTACTGACCTCATTGTCCTCATATTGGGCCTGCCATAACCTCGCCCCTAAATATATACAGATTTTGTGCTTACAGACTTTTGTCCCCAAAGCCCTGACTGAGAGGGCCTCCATGATGGTGTCTCTGGAGCAACAAGGTAGGACTCTTCATGCCAACCCATAGGACGCTCTGCCCGTCACACTAGCACAAACCTGCCAGATTGGGAGACAACTGCAATGCCCCTGAGCCCACCCCAAATTCTTAAGCCGCCTTGGAAAAAAAGCATGCTGGAGATCTCGAGTCAGACCCTGCATATTGGAAATGCCACATGCTCGGCACTGAACAGAACTGGCGCTTGTGCCTTCAGAATTAAGTCCACTGCCTCCTGGCCCACCAGTCCTCTAGACTGTTCATTCAGGAGCCATAATGCAGTCTTCTGCCTGCACCCCAGAAAGAAGAAGGGCCCTAGGGGACTGCCCAGAATCCCCACGTGAGGTTCAACCTACATGGACCTCGACGGCCCCCCAAAGTCCTAGGCCGCCCTGTATACTAATGCTCTCTTTGACACAGCTTGAGCTCCGGCCTCCCAACAGGCCCACAGGTAGCGGGTCAAATTTCCTGCAGGTGGGACATGCCAAGGCCAGAGACTTTCATCTCTACCCCACCTGGGTATACAGGAGTCTGTGTCCAGACCATAGCTCAAATCCCGGCCTATGGGGGAACCACAAGCATCAATGAGTACTCCTCCTTCCCCACGATGGGAAAAGCTTCCTGTATGGATGGGAGCCTAACCCTCATAGTGGGTGCAAGCTGAATGTCCCATGAGACCACGCCTACCCAGGAGGGTTGCCCTGGCTACAAACAGGCATTGTGACCCTTAGCCTGATCCTGCTTTAAATAGCACCCTCACTAGCTGGACCATGAGCCCGCATATCGGGTGTGACAAGTCCCTAAGCCCAAATCCTCACCCTCGGTCGGGTTCTCCGGGCGCACGGATCTAGAAGCTGACTCTGGATTTCCTGCTATGGCGTGACCCCTGAGATAGAAAACCAAAATCTTCCCTTCCCCCTGAAAGACACCAACCCCTTGGGAGCCGAGCAGAATCCTCACAGAGGCAGAATCTCTCATGGCCACATGAGGCCACCACTCCATTCCATGGCCAGTCGAGACACACAACCCAGACAGAAAACCTGTGATCCCGATTCCCCATCGCCCTAATGTCAGATCCCAAGGCACTGCCCTCAAGGTCTGAGGATTGGGACTGCCATCACCTCGCCCCCTCGCCCCTCACTCTAACCCGAGTTTGTGTTTGCAGAGTTTTGTCCCCTAGCCGTGGCGGGCAGGCCCTCCAGGATGGGGCATCTGAGCCTCTGCGCAGGACTCTGCCTGCCCTCCTGTAGGAATCACTGCCCGTCACAATTGCACAAACCCTCCAGATTGGGAGACACCTGCAAGGACCCTGAGCCCACCCAATTTCGATTGCCACTCTACACAGAAATACACAGTCTGACACATGCAGAAACCTACCTCCAGGCAGACACCCAGGTCAATGGCCCTGAATCAGAAGATGGAAACTGGGTGCTTGGGTGGCTCAGTGGGTTAAGCCGCTGCCTTTGGCTCGGGTCATGATCTCAGGGTCCTGGGATCGAGTCCCACATCGGGCTCTCTGCTCAGCAGGGAGCCTGCTTCCCTCTCTCTCTCTCTCTGCCTGCCTCTCTGCCAACTTGTGATCTCTCCCTGCCAAATAAATAAATAAAATCATTAAAAAAAAGAAGATGGAAACTGACATGACCCTAGGACCTCAACGGAACCCTAGCTTAGCTTTTCAGGCATCTGTCCCCAGAGGCAGGTTCTGGAATACCTCATATGGTCCAATGCTTGGTCCCTGAGCCACAATACAGGACACCTGCTGTCCCCAGAAGGCAACTTGACTCTTAGGGGCTGCGTCCAACCCTCATAGTAGGGGAATCCTGCATGGCGCCATAGCCCCCACCACATTCTAAGGTCTCCCTGGACACAAGCCAGCATGGTGACTGATCAGCATGAGGTTCCATGTGAATTCAGCACCCTGGCACTTGCCCCAGATCCACCAGGTCAAAACTGCCTTGTTCCTAGACTGAAAGTATAAGCCGAGCTTTGTTTTCCAGACATCTATGCGGTGAGCTTTGCTACCATGTCTTTCCATATGTGGGACCATGGAGCCATCAATATGAACTCCCAGTCCCGCAGAAGGCAAGTTTGCTGTTCAGAGCAGCTCACAAGCCCCAGCCTGGGAAAACCTCCATGACCTAATGTGGCCACCCCTCCATTCATTGGGCATCATGTACAAAACTCCAGCATGAGCGAATATCCGACACTCTCCCTAATTCAGGTGCTGGGGATCTCCAATTAGATACTGCACATTGTAACTGCCATGTGCTCGGCGATTAACTGTACAGGTGCTTGTGCGTTCAGACTTACATCCTCACCTGTCTTGCCTGCTAGCCCTCCATATGGGGAATTCTGGAGTCACAAATCGCAGCCTTCTGACTGCCCTCCGGAAAGATGAAGGGTCATGTGGTTCTGCCCAGATTCAACCTGCACGGCCCTAGACGGAACCCCAATATCCAGGCCACACTGTGCACTAATGCTCTGTTTGACACAGCCTGAGCCCCGACTTCCAGTCAGCCCCCCAGTTAGCGGGAGCCATCTCCTGCAAGTGGGACAGGCTATGGCGCCAGGCTGTCATCTCTACATAATCTGGGTATTCAGGCATCTGCACCCAGACAATAACAAAAGTCCCGACCTGTGGGGGAACCTCAAGCCCCAAAGAGCACACCTCCTTCCCCATGGCCAGAAAAGCTTGTGTGGGGAAGGGGGTCAAACCCTCAGAGTGGGAGCCAGCTGCATAGCCCATGACACCAGACCCACCGAGGAGGTCCACCCTGGGCACAAACAGGCATTGTGGCCATCATCCTGAGCCTACTATCAAACAAACCCCCTCACAAGCCTGCCCAGGTGCGCGCATATCAGGACTGCCATGCCCCTAGACCCAAATCCTCATGCTCGGTCGCGTACTCCAGGCGCCCAGACCCAGAAGCCGGTTCTGGAATTCCTGATATGACGGGGCACCTGAGATGGAAAACAGCACTCTTCCCTTCATCCAGAAAGACTCCAAAACTATGGGAGTCATGCAAAGTCCGCACAGGTTGCGAACCTCCCATGGACCCATGAGGCCAACCCTCCATTCCGGGGGAAACCCAGACACACAACCCAGACAGAAAAGCCTGCACTCCATCCTCCCAGTCGCCCTAATTTCTGATCACGAGGCACTCCCCTTATGGTCTGCAGATCGGGCCTGCCATCACCTCGCCCTCACTCTAAACCGAGTTTGTGTTTGCAGAGTTTTGTCCCCAAAGCCCTGGCCGACAGGCCCTCCATGATTGGGCCTCGGGAGCTATGACACAGGACTCTGTCTTCCCTCCCGAAGGAAACTCTGCCTGTCACATTTGCACAAACCCTCCAGATTGGGAGACTCCTGCAAGGCCCCTGAGCTCACCCAATTTCGTTGGCCACTCTGGACAGAAATGCACAGTCTGACACATGCCAGACACCTACTTCCAGGCAGACACCCAGCACAATGGCCCTGAGTCAGAAGATTTAAACTGACATGCTCCTAGGACCTCAACGGAAACCTAACTGAGATTTGCAGGCATCTGTCCCCAGAGGCAGGTTCTGGAATACCTGCATATGGTCCAACGCTTGGTCCCTGAGCCACAAAACAGAACTCCTCCAGTCCCCAGAACACCACCTGGCTCTTGGGAGCTGCGTCCTGCCCTCACGGGAGGAGAATCCTGCACCCTGAGCCCTCAGCACATTCTAAGTTCTCCCTGGGCAAAAGCCAGCATTGTGACCCATCCACATGAGAGTCCCTGTCAAATCAGCACCCTGGGCACTTGCCCCAGAGCCAAGAGAATGAAACTGCCTTGTTCATGGGCTGAAAGGAAAAGCTGAGCTGGGCTTTCCAGACAGGTATACAGTTAGTCCTGATAACATGTCTTTCCATATGGGGAACTCTGGTCCCATCAAAATGGACTCCCCCTGTGCTGCAGAGGGAAAGCTTGCTCTATGGAACAGCTCACACACCCCAGCCTGGGAAAACCTCCATGGCCTCATTAGGCCACCCCTCCATTCATCAGGCATCATGGACGCAAACTCCATCATGAGCGAACATCCGACACTCACCCTGACTCAGGTGCTGAAGATATCGAGTCAAACACTGAACATTGGAACTTCCATGCGGTCGGCTCTGAACTGAACCGGCGTTTGTGCATTCAGATTCCCGACTCACTCACCTGGCCTGCAAGCATCCAGATTGGGAACTCTAGATCCAAAAGGCAGCCTTCTGCATGACCTCCAGAAAGAAGGGCCCTATTGGTCTGCCCAGAATCCCCATGTTTGGATCAAACTAGGGCCCAAGACAGAACCCCAATATCCAGGCCGCACTGTACACTAATGCTTTCTCCGACACAGCCTAATCCCCGACCTCCAATCAGGCCAGAGGTAGCGGGTGCCATCTCTTGCAGGTGGGACCGGCCATGGCCTGAGGCTGTCATCTCTACCGAAACTGGGTGTTCAGGCGTCGGTGCCCAGACCATAGCTCCAATCCTGGCCAACAGGGAACCTTAAGCAAAAATTACAACTCCTCCTTCCTCACAACTGGAAAACCTTGCTGTGGGGATGGGGGTCAATCCCTCAGAATGGGAGACAGCTACATGACCCTGTCGCCTACACTTAGATCCTGAGGCACTGCCCTCACGGTCTGCAGATCGGACCTGCCATCACTTCCCCACTCAACCTAACCCGAGTTTGAATTTGCTGACTTTTTTCCTCAAAGCGCTGGCCGAAAGGCTCTCCAGATGGGGCCTCTGGAGCCACAGCCGAGGACTCTTCCTGCCCTCCCGAAGGAAACTCTGCCCTTCACAGTTGCACAAATCCTCCAGTTTGGGAAACACCTGCAATGCACTTGAGCCCACCCCAAATTCATTGGCCGCCATGAATAAAAGGCGCATTCATATACATGAAAGACAGTGACCTCCAAGCAGACATCCAGGTCAAAGGCCCTGAATCAGAAGATGGAACCTGGCATGCCCCTAGGACCTCAACGGAACACTAGCTTAGGTTTGTAGGCATCTGACTCCAGAGGGAATGTCTGGAATATCTACATAAGTTCTAACGTATGATCCCTGAGCCACAAAACAGAACACCTCCTGTCCCCAGAAGGCAACCTGGCTCTTGGGAGCTGCGTCCACCTTCAGGGGAGGAAAATCCTGCATGGCGCCTAGCCTCTGCCACATTCTAAGGTCTCCCTGGACACAAGCCTGCAATGTGACCCATCAGAATGAGGCTACCTGTCACCTCAGCTCCCTGGGTACTTTACCCCAGAGCCACTAGATCATAACCGCCTTATTCCTGGGCTGGAAGTGAAAGCAGAGCTAGGCTTTACAGGCAACTATGCAGAGACTTCTGCTATGTTGTCTTTCCATATGGTGGATGCTGGTACCATCAAAACAGACCCCCCTGTCCCACTAAAGGAAAGCTTGCTGTTCAGAGAAATTCACAAGCCCCAGCCTTGGAAGACCTCCATGGCCTCATGAGGCCACCCCTCCATTCCTCGGACATCATGGACGCAAACTCCAGCGTGAGCGACCATCTGACACATGCCCTGACTCAGGTGCTGGAGATCTCGAGTCAGACGCTGCACATTGGAAATGTCATGTGCTCGACACTGAATGGAAACGGCCTTGTGCATTCAGAATTCCGTCCTCACCCTCCTGGCCCACCAGCCCTCCAGATTGTTCATTTGGGCGCCAAAAAGCCATCCTCTGCCTGCCCTCCAGAAGGAAGAGGGACCCTAGGGATCTGCTCTGAATCCCCACGTGAAGATCAACCTGCAAGGACCCTGATGGCACCAGAATATCCTAGGACACCCTGTGCACTAATGCTCTGTCAGATTCAGCCTGAGCCCCGACCTCCCATCAGCAACGAGGTAGCTGGCCCCATATCGTGCATGTGGGACATGCCAAGGCCAGAGACTGTCATCTCTATGCAACCTGGGTATTCAGACATCTGTGTCCAGACCATAGCTCAAATTCCAGCCTATAGGGCAACCTCAAGCATCAAAGAGCACTCCTCCTTGCCCATGATGTGAAAAGCTTGCTGTAGGGATGGGGGTCTAACCCTCAGAGTGGGAGGCAGCTGCATGGCCCATGAGACCACACCCACACAGGAGGGCTGCCTTGGCCACAAACAGACATGGTGACCCTCAGCCTGAGCCGGCTTTCAAACCAGCCCCCTCGCTAGCTGGTAAACCAGCCCCCTCGTTAGCTGGACCAGGAGATCGCATATCTGGCCTGACATGCCCCGAGGCCCAAATCCTCACCCTCGATCAGGTTCTCCAGATGCCTGGACCCAGAAGCCAACTCTGGAATCCCTGCTATCACGGGACCCCTGAGATGGAAAACAACACACTTCTCTTCCCCCAAAAGTCACCAAAGCCTTGGGAGCCAGGCAGAATCCTCACAAAGGCAAAATATCCGAAGGACCCATGGACCCATGAGGCTACTGCTACATTCCATGGTCAACCTAGACACCCAACCAGAGAGAAAAGTCTGCCGCCTGCCCGTCCTTCTCATTTGAGATTTTGTGGCACTGCCCTCATACTCCACAGATCGGTTCTGTCATCACCTCGCCCAGAACCCTATCCTGAGTTTGTGCTTGCAGAATTTTGTCCCCAAAGCCCTGGTCAACAGGCCCTCCAGGATGGGGCCTCAGGAGCCACAGCGCAGGACTCTGTATACCCACCTCAAGGAAACTCTGCCAGTCACATTTGCACAAACCCTCCAGATTGGGAGACACCGCAATGCCCCTGAGCCCACACCAAATTCCTTGGCCGCCTTGGAAAAATGCGCATTCAGACACATGCCAGAGAGCTACCACCAGGCACACACCCAGGTCAATGGCCCTAAGTCAGAAGATGGAACCAGACATACCCCTCGGACCTCAACGGAACCCTACCTTAGGTTTGCAGGCATCTGCCTCCAGAGTTAAACTCTTGCTTACGAACATATGGTCCAACACTTGACCCCTGAGCCACAAAACAGAACACCTCCTGTCCCCAGAAGGCAACCTGGCTCTTGGGAACTGTGTCCAGCCCTCAGGGGAGGGGAATCCTGTGTGGTGGCTGAGCCCCCACCACACTCTAAGGTCTCCCTGGACACAAGCCAGCCTTGTGTCCCATCAGAATGAGGCTCCGTGTTACCTCAACCCATGGGCACTTTGCCCCCAAGCCAACAGATCAAAACGGCCTTGTTCCTGGGCTGGAAGTGTAAGCAGAGCTGGGTTTTCCAGCCATCCATGTGGTGACTTCTGCTATGACGTCTTTCCATAGGGTGGACCCTGGTGCCATACAAACGGACTCCCAATGTCCCACAGAAGGAAAGCTTGCCGTTCAGAGAAGCTCACACGTCCCTGCCTGGGAAGACCTCATGGCCTCATGAGGCCACCCCTCCACTCGTCGGCCATTATGGACACAAACTGCAGCATGAGCGACCATCTTACACGTGCCCTGAATCAGGTGCTTGTAGATCTCGAGTCAGACGCCGCACATTGCAAATTCCAGGTGCTTGGCACTGAACTGGACTGGCGGTTGTGTGTTCAGAATTCTGTCCTCACTTCCTGAGCAGCAAAACCTCCAGATTGTTCATTTAGGAGCCCCAAGGCAGTCTTCTGCCTGCCCTCCAGAAAGAAGAAGGGCCCTATGGGTCTGCCGAGAATCCCCACGTGTGGCTCAACCTGCACGGACCTTGAAAACACCTCAATATTCTAGGCCGCCATGTTCACTAATGCTCTGTCTACCAAAGCCTGAGCCCCCATCTCCCATCAGCCCTGTCGGTAGAGGGCCCCATATCCTGCATGTGGGAACTGACATGGCCAGAGACTCACAACTGTACCGGACCTGTATTCAGGCGTCTGTGCCTAGACCACAACTCAAATTGAGGCCTATGGGGGAACCTCAAACATAAAAGATCACTCCTCCTTCCTCGTGAAGGGAAAAGCTAGCTGTGGGAATGGGGATCTAACACTCAGAGTGGGAGCCAGCTACATGGCCCATGAGATCACGCCCACCCAGGAGGGCTAAACTGGCTACAAACAAGCATTGTGCATCTCAGCCTGAGCCCGATTTCAAACCACCCCCTGGCTAGCTGCACCAGGAACCTCCATATCAGGCCTGACATGCCCCTAGACCCCAGTCCTCACCCTTAGTCAGGTTCCCCAAATGCCCAGCCCAGAAGCCGACTCTGGAATCCCTGCTATGGTTGGAATGCTAAGGCGGAAAAGAACACTCTTCTCTTCCACCCGAAAGACACCAAACCCTTGGGAGCCAGGCAGAATCCTCACAGAGGCAGAATCACCCATGGCCCCATGAGGCTAACACTACATTCTGTGGCCAGGCGAGACACACAAAACAGACAGAGAATCCTGTGCTCCCACTTCCCCATTGCCCTTATTTAAGATCACGTTGCGCTGCCCTCATGGTCTGCAGATCGGGCCTGCCATCACCTCGCCCCTAACCCTATCACGAATTTGTGTTTGTAGACTTTTGTCCCCAAAGCCCTGGCCGACAGACCCTCCAAGATGGGGCCTCTGGAGACATAGCACAGGACTCTTCATGCCCACTCGAAGGAAAATCTGCCCGTCACATTTGTATAAACCCTCAGATTGGGAGACAACTGCAATGCCCCCTGAGCCCACTGCAAGTTAGTGCCCACCTTGGAAAAAAGGCGCATTCTGAAATATGACAGACACCTACCTCCAGGCAGACACCCAGGTCAATGACCCTGAATCAGAAAATGGAACCTGCCCTACCCCTATGACGTCAACGGAACCCTAGCTTAGGTTTGCAGGCATCTGTCTCCAGAGGCAAACTCTAGAATAGCAACATATGGTCCAGCATTTGATCCCTGAGCCACAAGACAGAACACCTCTTGTCCACAGAAGGCAACCTGGCTCTTGGGAGCTGCGTCCAACCCTCAGGGGAGGAGAATCCTGCATGGGACCCGAGCCCCCACCACTTTCTAAGGTCTCCCTTGACACAAGACAGCATTGTTTAACATCAAAATGAGGCTCAGTGTCACCTCAGTCCCCTGGGCACTTTGCCCAAGATCCACCAGATCAAAAAGGCCTTGTTCCTGGACTGGAAGGCTAAGTGGAGCTGGGCTTTCCAGGCATCCATTTGGTGAATTTTGCTATGACATATTTCCATATGGGGGACCCTGCTGCCACCCACACGGACTCCCGCTGTCCGATGGAAAGCTTGCTGTTCGGAGCAGCTCACAAGCCCCAGTCCAGAAAGACCTCCATGGTCTCATGAGGCGACCCCTCCACAATTCGGCCATCATGGACACAAATGCCAGCGTGAGCGACCATCTGACATGTGCCCTGACTCAGGTGCTGGAGATCTTGAGTCAGACACCGCACATTGGAAATGCCATGTGCTCAGCACTGAACGGAACAGGCCCTTGTGCGTTCAAAATTCTGCCCTCACCCCCTTGGACCGCCAGGCTTCCAGATTGCTCATTTGGGAGCCACAATGCAGTCTTCTGCCTAACCTCTAGAAAGAAGAAGTGTCCTAGGTTCTTCCCAGAATCCCCACGTGAGGATAACCTTGCTGGTACCTCGAAGGCACCACAATGTCCTAGGCCACCATTTTCCCTTATGCTCTGTCTGACACAGCCTGAGCCATGACCTCCCATCAGCCCCAGAGGTAGTGGGCTCCATATCCCGCAGGTGGGATGTGCCAAGGCCAGAGACTGTCGTCTCTGCCCAGCTTGGTTATTCAGTGGTCTGTGCCCAGACCATAGCTCAAATCCCGGCCTATGGGGGAACCTCAAGCATCAAAGAGCACTCCTCCTTCCCAACAATGGGAAAAGCTTGCTGTGGGGATGGGGCTCTAACCCTCAGATTGGGAGCCAGCTGCATAGACCCTGATACCACACCCTCCCAGGAGGGCTTCCCTGGCCACAAACAGGCACTGTGGCCCTCAAACTGAGCCCACTATCAAACCAGCCCCCTCGGTAGTTGAACCAGGATCACGCATATCGGGCCTGACATGCCCCAAGGCCCAAATCCTCACCCTTTGTAGGGTTCTCCAGGTGCCTGGATGCAGAAGCCGACTCTGGAATCCCTGCTATGGCGGGAACCCAGAGACAGAAAACAGCACTCTTCCCTTCCCCCCGAAAGACACTAAACCCTTGGGAATAGGGCAGAAAGAATACTCACAGAGGCAGAATCTCCCATGGTTCCATGAGGCTACGCTACATTCCGTGGCCAGCTGAGACCACACAACCCAGATAGAAAAGCCCACAGTCCCGCCTCCCCATCCCCCTCATTTCAGATCCCAAGGCACTGCCCTCACGGTCCATAGATGGGGCCTACCATCACTTCGCCCCTAACCCTATCCAGAGTTTATGTTTGCATACTTTTGTCCCCAATGCCCTGGATGACAGGCCCTCCAGGATGGGGCCTCTGGAGCCAAAACACAGGGCTCTGCCTGCCCACCCGAAAGAAACTCTGCCATTCACTGTAGGGGCGGGCCAGGCCAGGTAGATGGAGACGGCCAATCAGTGGGGCATGCATGTATTTACTGAGGTGAGTTGCAATCCCATTGGTCACCTGTGTGTGGGCCGGGCTCAACCACCTCTCTAAAGGCTGGTCTGTTAGCCTACAGCGGGGGGTAGCAGGAGGAGTTAGAGTAGCCGGTCACAGTAGCCATTAGAGTAGCCATTAGGGGAGCCATTGGGAGCCATTATGGTAGTTGTAGGAGTGGTAGTGTTGGGGTTGTGGAGAGTGACACGCTCCTTTTCGTCATCGGAGCTTCGGGAGCATAGGGAGTGGCATTGCTGGGAACCTCACTGCCCCGAGCAGCAGCGCCGCCGCAAGCATCCTCGCCTCCTGAGGAGTGGCACTGTCACTAGACAGTTGGGGAGCGGCATCATCAGGAGTGGCCTCTTCCCGGGGAGCAGCCTAATCTGCACTGGCCTCGCCACCCAAGCAGGGGCGCTGTCACTAGACAGTCAGGAAGCGGCCTCGTCAGGAGCGGCCTTGTGCCGGGAAGCAGCCTAATCTGCAGCGGCCTCGCCTTCCCGGGCAGCCGTGCCATCCCTTGCGGCCTCGCCGCCCGAGCAGCAATGATGTCACTAGATGTTTGGGGAACGGCCTCATCAGGAGTGGCCTTGTCCCAGAGAGAGGCCCCGTCTGGAGCGGCCTCATCTGAGGAGCAGCTTCATTGGGAGTGGCCTCATTGTGAGCGGCCTCATTAGGAGCGGCCTGTGGTATAGTGAGGGTGAGGCAGGGATCCTCCAGGAAGGACCCCAGGGCAAGGAGGCGGTGGTCCCCAGCAAGGCTCAGGCATCTACCAGTCAGTTTGATTTCTAATGCATGGGGATCAGGCACCTACTGGTCAATTTGGTTTCTAATGCATGGTGGGAAATAATGCTTTGCTTGATTTTCGCTTTGTGTCAGTCTCGTTCCTTTGATCACGCACCCTAATATTGGGGGCTTGTCCGGGATCAAATGATAAGAACCGATACAGCATCGGAATTTCTGGAAAAAGCCTCTATTGAGATCTTGTCTGTCTGTCTGGTTGCGGAGCTCCTGGGTATAACCCACCGGGGAGAAGCTGGATGCGGCCATGCTCCCCAGGGCTGGAGTGGATGCAGGGACGCCCCATCCCTCTGCTGGTAGATCAACAGGGGGTTCAAGTCCCCCTGGGTGTTCGGGGGTTCAAATCCCCCTAGATGGTCGGGGGGTTTGAGTCCCCTAGGTGTACAGGGGGTTCGAGTCCCCCTAGGCGGTCAGGGGTTTGATTCCCTCTAGACAGTCGGGGTGTTTGTGTCCCCCTAGACATACAGGAGGTTCAAGTCCCCCTAGACGGTCAGGAGTTGCGAGTCCCCCTGGACGTACAGGGGGTTCAAGTACTAGATGGTCGGGGGCACCAAGAAAGTCCCCACGAGCAGCAGGTTCTGGATGGGGATCGCTGGGCCTGTGGTGGTCTCTGCATAGTTTTTTTATTGTCTGTTGTGTTGTTTGTTTTATTTGAAGAAATGGCACAAGCAGGGAGTAAGGGACCTGTGACACCCCAGGTCTTGTTCTCGAACATATCAAGGACTTCCAAGGTAAAGACACTCAGTCAGGTGACAAGGTTTACCAGGAAAAACTAAAAACACTCTGTGAATTAGGGTGACCCACATTCTCCACTGGGTGACCGACAGAAGGAACATTTGCTTTGGCTCAGATCTATTCTACCCTGAGTGAGGTCTTTGATCTACATCGAGACCAAATGCCGTACATTTTGGCCTGGCGATATCTGATAGAAGAGCCACCATCATGGCTCAAGTCCCACCTTCCCCCTGCTAATGAAACCACTTCTCTCCCTCTAAGGCAGGTCAGAGCACCAAAACCAGAACAGACAGATGGGGGGGAGCCAGGGAAGAAGACCGTTCTACCTCCATCGGATGTGGAGGATGTGGAATTTCCCCCCCTTCATCTGTTCCCTAAATCTGACTCTCAGTTCCGAGATGTCTTTACCAGTCCATCTCAGACACAGTCGTGGTCTACCTATGGGACCACCAAACAGAGAGTCCGCCCTGATCCTCCCCCTTTCCTCTATCCCACTCATCTTACCTATACCTCACAAGTACTGTCTGTGCCAGTGCTGCCTCTCCATGAAGTTGCTCTACAAGATGGGAGAGGGCAGTCCCACCTAAGCTATATTCCTTTCTCCTCTTCTGACATTTATCCCTGGAAGACCCAAAACAAATCCTTTTTTGTCTACCCTCAGGATTTAATTACTCTCTTGGAGACTGTTTTTCTTACTCACCAACCTACCTGGGTGGATATTCAACAGCTCCTTATGGCTGTCTGTAACGCAGAAGAGAGGGATCGCACCGTGTGAGAGACCCATAAGGGGATAAGCAAGAGAATTGTCAGGGACCTCGATCCCCGACAAATGGAAGACTACTGCCCAAGGTAACCCCCTGACTGGGATCCAAATTGTGACGAAGGTAAGGGGAGCTTACATTTCAACCGTCAGGCTCTACTGGAGGCCTCCGTGCAGCTGCAAGGAGATCCATAATTTTTTCTTAAATTAGTATGGTGATTCAAGGTAAGAATGAGTCTCCAGCAGCTTTCCTAGAAAGGCTATTTGAGGCCTATAAAATGTATAGCCCAATCGACTCTGAGGCACCTGAAAATCAGAGGGCAATGAATCTTGTGTTTGTTTGTCAGTCATCCCCAGATATAAGGAGGAAACTTCAGAAAATCGAAGGGTTTGAAGGGAAGAATCTGACTGAGTTAGTGGGAATAGCAGAAAAGGTCCTGAACAAGAGGGGTGCACAAGAGGATGAGAAACAGACCAAAAAAAAAAAAAAAAACTGGTTAAGGTTTTGGCATTACATGAGGTGGGGAGGAAACAGGTTGGGGATAGTAAATGGAAGGAAAGGCGAAAGCACAGAGAAGGCAGGTGGGAAGACTTAGATTCAGATCAGTGCACTTACTGTAAGGGAAAAGGACATTGGGCCAGGGAGAGTCCCAAAGGGGAGACAGCAATACTCGCCACCAGAGACTGAAGGGGCCATGGTTTGGAGCCCCTCTCCGAACCTCAGGTAAAAATTGAAGTGGAGGGGAAATCAGTTGATTTTTTGGTGGACAGGGGAGCCCAATATTCATCATTCCTTAAACCTATGGGAAAACTATCTGGACAAGAAGTCTGGGGACAAGGAGCAAATGGCACAGCGACAAATAAATGGACAACAGAAAGGACTTTAAATTTGGCTTCGGGAGTAGTGAAATATCAATTTTTGGTCCTCCCTAATGCCCCATATAAATTGATGGGAAGAGATCTCCTCCATAAGTTAATAGCTGGCATTCAGTTCTCGGAAGGAGACATGACTGTAACCTTGAGACAACCCATTGTACAGGTGTTTATGGCAGCAGTAGATGAATAAGTCCTTTATGAGGCTGTCTCAGATCCAGAGGAGACAAAGTGTGTGAACCTTCTCCAAATCCTACAAGTCGAGTTTACTGAGGTCTGGGCAGAAGGGAAGCCCACTGGCTTGGCCAAGGAAAAAGCTCCAGTGGTGGTAAAATTAAAGGTGATGGCTACCGCTATTCACATTTGGCAATACCCCCATCCCCGGAAAGTAAAGGAAAGGATCAGAAAACACATTAAATGCCTCCACAGAGATGGGATTCTAGTTCCTTGCAAATCTCCGTGGTACACACCTTTACTGCCCATCAAAAAGGTCGAGACTGGGGAGGACTGAACTGATGAGGACTTGCTGGAATTTAATAAATGGGTTGAAGTTTTCCAGCCGACAGTGCCTAAACCCTATACCCTACTCTCCCTCCTGGGCCCCAAAAGAACTGTGTATATTGTCTTAGATCTCAAGGATGCATTTTTCTGCAAGCTTTAGCAAGGGAATCTCAGCCCCTTTTTCGTTGAGTGGTCCGACCCACAGAAAGTGTTTCAAGGCCAACTCACCTGGACAAGATTTCCCCAAGGATTCAAGAATTCACCCAGTCTTTTTGACGAGGCCCTACACGAGGATTTGCATGAGTACAGAACCTCCAATCCAGGAGTCACTCTGGTACAGTATGTTGATGACATGCTGATAGCTGCTGCGGACTATGAGTCATGCTTGCAGGGGACAAGAGCACTCTTACAGACTCTGCAGAAAAAAGGTTATCAGGTGTCAGCAAAGAAAGCACAGCTCTGTCAGTGCCATGTCACTTATCTAGGCCTTGATCTTCATGAAGGAGTGCGTTCACTGTCTGAGTCCTGGGAACAGGTGATCACCCAATATACATGCCCCACCAAGTCCCGACAACTGAGGTTTCTTTTGCTAAGAGGATGACTAAAGAATAATTATTGAACAGCCAGAGGCCATGATCGAGATCAACAGAAAAGATTTCAAGGTACAGAAGACTTCAGAGCCATCTAAACGACATCTGTATTTTGACAGAAGTATATGTATTCTTTTTAGATGCATGTGGAATATTCACCATGATAAACAATATTCTGGATAAACTAAATCTTCATAAATGTATAAGCACTGAAGTCATGCTAAGCATTTTCATTACCAGAATTGAATTAAATTAGAAAAAAAATAACAAAGATATTTAGCAAGTCCACAAATACTTAAAAATTAAACAACTGGTATGTAATCAATCCATGAGTCAAAGAGGAAGTCTTAAATGAAATTGGAGGATATTTTCAACTGAACAAAAATGGAAATACACGATATGAATTTATAAGATACAGACACAGCAGAAGGAAAAGGAATTAAAAAGAGAGGAGAAATATTGGTTCTCCTCCAGGTTATTTGGGACCCAGAAGAGGTGGCCATTATGCATTGCCTGGGACATCAAAAGGGGACTGATCTGATTTCAAAAGGAAACCAATTAGCAGATCAAGTTGCAAAGCAAGCAGCCCAAGAAACAGTCCAGAACTGGTTACACTCCTGGCTGCAGTCCTAGCAGAAAAACTGAACTATTCAGAATAAGATTTAAAGTATTTATAGAAATGGGTTAAATTGGACTATGAAGGGGACTGGTCTAAGACTGAAGCAGGAAAAATAATTCTTCCTCGAAAACTAGGCAAAAAGTTAGTAGACCAGTTACATCAGGGTACTCATTTGGGGATACACAAACTCAAGGAGCTTATAGGCAAGCAGTTCCAGATTTCTAAATTTGTGCATGTGGTTCAGGAGGTAATTGATAGATGTGCTCAATGCCAGGCAGTTCATGTGGGAAGAACTAAAATGGGAAGAGTGAAAAGAGAAAGAGGTAAGGAACCAGAAATTTATTGGGAAATAGATTTTGCAGAAATGAAACCTGGAAAATATGGGCACACGTATATGTTAGTTTCTGTAGATACCTTTTCAGGCTGGGTAGAGGCTTTTCCCGTCAAACATGAGATGACAGGAGTGGTAGCCAAAAAACTACTAGAAGAAATAATTCCTAGGTTTGGGCTGCCTCTCGCATTCGGGTCAGACAATGTCCCTACATTTGTGAGTTCAGTCTTACAGGCAAAGGCCAAAGCCGTGGGCACTAATTGGAAACTACATTGTGTCTACCGGCCCCAGAGTTCCGGGCAAGTAGAGAGAATGACCCGGAATCTTATAGAGACCTTGACAAAACTAATTCTGGAGACTGGCGGTGGATGGGTGGATCTCCTTCCTTACGCCCTCCTCAGGGCTAGATGTACACCCTATTTAAGCAAGGTGACCCCATTTGAAATAATGTTTGGGAGACCCCCCCCCCGTCCTCGACTACAATAAGTTGCCCTTGCAAAAATGACAGATCAGTCTGTACTCCAGTCACTGCAGGCATTACATTATGTCTTAAAAACAGCCCACTCAGAGATACGGACTCCCCACACTGGGACAGGGATGGAAGTGGAACCATATCCTTACCAACCCGGGGACTTGGTTTGGATATGTTGCTTTCAAGTGGGAAACTTGGAGCCTCGCTGGAAGGGACCATTTACTGTTATCTTGACCACCCCCACGGCAGTGAAATTAGAAGGCATTAGGGCCTGGTTTGATTCAGGTCACGTCAAACGAGCCGAGGACGAGGACGCCCCCCAGAGAGGGAAGCTGCAGCCAACAGACCCTGCTGACCATGGACTAAAGCTAAGACTACAAAAACTGTGAGTTTATTGTTGCTCCTATTGTTACCTGTTCATGTAAAGTATAGGTGGGAAATTAGATGAACAGAATTAGGAAAAAATGGTAAAGGTTATACAAAGTGTTGAATGGCTAACAAAGTGTATGTGCACTACTGTTACTTTTTGACTCCAGTATTACATGCTCAGTATAAGCCCCTTACAATAGGAGAACATAGAACTGGTTGAAAAGTCAAGGAATTGACTAATTTCCAAAGAAAAGTGGGGAATGTAGGGGCGGGCAAGGCCAGCTAGACGGAGACGGCCAATCAGTGGGGCATGCATGTATTTAATGAGGTGAGTTGCAATTCCATTGGCCACCTGTGTGTGGGCCAGGTTCATCCACCTCTATAAAGGCTGGTCTGTGAGGCTGCGGGGGCGGGGAGAATAGCAGGAGGAGTTAGAGTAGCCGGTAGCAGGAGCCATTAGAGTAGCCATTAGGGGAGCCACTGGGAGCCGTTAGGGTAGTGGTAGGAGTGCTAGTGATGGGGTTGTGGATGGTGACAGCCCCCTTTTCATCATCTGGAGCGTCAGGAGCGGCATTGCTGGGAACCTCACTGCCCTGAGCAGTGGCCCCTCTGCGAGCAGCCTTGCCACCTGAGCAGCAGTGTTGTCACTAGATGGTCGGAGAGCAGCCTCATTGGCAGCGGCCTCATCATGCACAGCCTCATCAGGAGCGACCTGTGGTACAGTGAGGGTGAGGCAGGGAGCATCCCGGTGGGACCCCAGGGCATGGAGGTGGTGGCCCCCAGCAAGGATCAGGCACCCAACAGTCAGTTTTCTTTCTAATGCATGGAGCTCAGGCACCTAGCAGTCAGATTGATTTCTAATTCATGGGGCTCGGGCACCTACTGGTCAGTTTGGTTCCTGATGCATGTCACGAAATAAAGCTTTGCTTGATTTTCGCTTTGTGTCAGGCCCGTTCCTTTCATCATGGACCCTAACAGTAAGTACAGACGGAAACACCACTCTTCCCATTCCCCGTGAAAGACACCAAACCCTTGGGATCCGGGCAGAGTCTTCACAGAGGCAGAATCTCCCATGGCCCCATGAGGATATCGCTACAATCCATGGCCAAGAGAGACAAACAAACCAGACAGAAAGGCCTGCATTCCAGACTTACTGTCACCATCATTTCAGATCTCGCGCCACTGTCCTCACAGTCCCCAGATGGGGCTTGCCATCACCTCGCCCAGAACCCTATCCCGAGTTTGTGTTTGCAGACTTTTGTCCCCAAAGCCTTGGCCGACAGGCCCTCCAGGATGGGGGCTCAGGAGCCACAGTGCAGTACTCTGCCTGCAGACCCGAAGGAAGCTCTGCTCGTCACATTTGCACAAACCCTCCAGATTGGGAGACACCTGCAATGCCGCTGAGCCCAACCCAAATTCGTTGGCCGCCTTGGAAAAAAGGCGCATTCGGACACATGCCAGACACCTACCGCCAGGCAGACACCCAGGTCAATGGCCCTGAGAGAAGATGGAACCTGACATACCACCAGAACTTCAATGGAGCCCTAGTTGAAGTTTGTAAGCACCTGTCTCCAGAGGCAAACTCTGTAATACTACATATGGTCCAACACTTGATCCCTGAGCCTCAAAACTGAACACCTCCTGTCCCCAGGTAGGCAACCTGGCTCTTGGGAGCTGCGTCCAACCTTCAGGGGTGGAGAGAATCCTGCATGGCGCTTGAGCTCCTGCCATATTCTAAGATCTCCCTGGACACAAGCCAGCAGTGTGACCTATCAGAATGAGGCTCCCTGTCACCTCAGCCATCTAGGCACATTGCCCCACAGCCACCAGATTGAAATTGCATTGTTTTTGGGCTGGAAGGCTAAGCGGAACTGGGCTATCCAGGCATTAATGTGGTGACTTCTGCTAGGAATTCTTTCCATATGGGGGACCCAGCTGCCTTTAAATCAGACTCCCCCTGTACTGCAGAAGGAAAGCTTGCTATTCGGAGCAGCTCACAAGCCACAGCCTGGGAAGACCTCCATGGCCTGATGAGGCCAACACTACACTCGTCAGCCATCACGGACAAAAACTCCAGCGTGATCGACCATCTGACATGTGCCCTGACTCACCTGCAGAAGATCTCGTGTCAGACGCTGCACAGTGGAAATGCCATGTGCTTGGTGCTGAATTGAACCCGTGCTGGTGCATTCAGAATTCCGTCCTCAGCCTCCTGACCTGCAAGACCTCCAGATTGTTCATTTTGGAGCCACAATGCTGTCTTCTGCCTGCCCTCCAGTAAGAAGAAGTGCCCTAGGGTTCTGCCCAGAATACCCACGTGAGGATCAACCTGCACAGACCTCGACAGCACCCCAATGCCCTAGGTCGCCCTGTGCACTAATGCTCTGTCTGAGACAGCCTGAGCCCCGACCTCCCATCAGCCCTCCAGGTAGGTGGCCCTATATCCTTCCAGTGGGACCTGCCATGGCCAGAGACTTTAATTTCTACCCAACCTGGGTACTCAGGCATCTCTGCCCAGATGATAGCTCAAATCCCTGCCTATGTGGGAACCTCAAGCATAAGAGAACACTCCTCCTTCCCGACAATGGGAAAAGCTTGCTGTGGGGATGGGGCTTTAACCCTCAGAGTGGAGTCAGCTGCATGGCCCCTGAGACCACGCCCACCCAGGAGGGCCGCCCTGGCCACAAGTCTCATTGTGACGCTCAGCCTCTGCCCGCTTTCAAACAAGCTTCCTCGCTAACTGGACCAGGAGCCCGCATATCGGCCCTGACATGCCCCTAGGTCCGCATCCTCACCCCAGGTCACGTTATGCAGGCGCTCTGACCCAGAAGCCGACTCTGGAATCCCTGCTATAGCGGGACCCCTGAGATGGAAAACAGCACTCTTCCCTTCCCCCCAAAAGACACCAAACCCTTGGGAGCCATGCAAAATCCTCACAGAGGCAGAAACCCCCATGGCCCCATGAGGCTACCACTACATTCTGTGGCCAACAGAGACACACAACCAAGACAGAAAAGACTATGCTCCTGCCTCCCTTTCGCCCTTATTTCAGATACCATGGGAATGCATTCACGGTCTGCAGATCGGGACTGCCGTCACCTCACCTCTAACCCTATCCAGAGTTTGTGTTTGCAGACTTTAGTCCCCAAGGTTTGGCGGACAGGCCCTGCAGGATGGGGCCTCTGGAGTCACAGTGCAGGTCTCTTTCTGCCCACCCAAAGGAAATTCTGCCTGTCACATTAGCACAAAGACTCCAGATTGGGAGACACCTTCAATGCCCCGGAGCCCACCCCAAATTCGTTAGCCGCCTTGTAAAAACCTCCAGACAGACACCCAGGTCAATGGCCCTGAGTCAGAAGATAGAACCTGACATACACCTAGGACCTCAAAGGAACCCTAGATTAGCCTTGCAGGCATCTGACACCAGAAGCAAACTCTGGCTTACCTACATATGGTCCAACACTTGATCCTGAGCCATATAACAGAATACATTTTGTACCCAATGGCAACCTAGCTCTTGGGAGCTGCGTCCAACACTCAGGGGAGGAGAATACTGCATGGTGCCAGAGCCCCCACCACATTTCAGATCTCCCTGGACACAAGCTAGCATTGTGACCCATCAGAATGAGGCTCCCTGTCAGCTCAGCCCCCTGGGCACTTTGCCCCAGAGGGACCAGATCTGAAGGGCCTTGTTACTGGTTTGGAAGGCTAAGCTGAGCTGGGCTTTCCAGGCATCCATGTGGTGACTTCTGCCGCAACGTCTGTCTATATGGGAGACCCTGGTCCCATCCAAACGGGCTCCCCCTGTCCTGTGGAAGGAGAGCCTGCTGTTTGGAGCAGCTCCCAAGCCCCAGACTAGGAAGGCATCCATGGCCTCAGGAGACCACCCCTAGAATTGCTGGCCATCATGGACACACACTCCAGCGAGAGCGACCATCTGACACGTACCCTGACTCAGGTGCTGGAGATCTCAAGTCAGACACCGCACATTGGAAATGCCATGTGCTCAGCACTGAACAGAACCGGCACTTGTGAGATCAGAATTCCATCCTCACTCTCTTGGCCCGCCAGCCATCCAGATTGTTCATTCGTGAGCCACAACACAGTCTTATGCCTGCCCTCCAGAAAAAAGAAGGGACCTACCGGTCAGCACAGAATCCCCACGTGAGGATCAACCTGCTTGGACCTCAATGGCACCCCAATGTCCTAGGCCACACTGTGCACCAATGCTTTGTCTGACAAACCCTGAGCCCCGACCTCCCATCAGCCCCCCAAGTAGAGGGACCCATATTCTTCCGATGGGACCTGCCATAGCCAGAGACTGTCATCTCTATCCAACATGGATGTTCAGGCGTCTGTGCCCAGACCATAGCTCAATTCCCGGCCTATGGGGGAACCACCAGGGTCAAAGAGCTCTCCTCCTTCCCCACGACGGGAAAAGCTTACTGTGGGAAAGGGTCTAAAAGTCAGAATGGCAACAAGCTGCAAGGCCCATGAGACCACGCCCACCCAGGAGGCATCCTCTGGCCACAAACATGCACTGTGACTCTCAGCCTGAGCACGCTTTCAAACCAGCCCCCTCGCTAGCTGTACCTGGAGCTCAAATATCGGGCCTGTCATGCCCCTAAGCCCAAATCCTCACCCTCGGTCGAGTTCTCCAGGCACCGAATCAAGAAGCTGACTCTGGAATATCTGCTATGGGGGGACCCCTCAGACGGATATCAGAAATCTTCCCTTCCCTATGAAAGACACCAAAGACTTGGGAGCCGGGCAGAATCCTCACAGAGACAGAATCTCCCATGGCCCCATTAGGCTCCACTACACTCCGTGGCCAACTGAAACACACAACACACACAGAAAAGCCTGTGCTTCTGCCTCCCATAGCCCTAGTTTCAGATCCCGCAACACTGCCCTCACGGACCGCAGATCGGGCCTGTCATCACCTCAAACCGAGACAGTCATCTCTACCAAACCTGGGTATTCAGGCATCTGTGCCCAGACCATTGCTCAAATCCTGGCCTATGGGGGAACCTCAATCATCAAAAAGCAATCCTCCATCCCCACCACGGAAAAGCTTGCTGTGGATATGGGTGTCTAACCCTCAGAGTGTGAGCCAACTGCATGGACGATGAAACCATGCAAACACAGGAGGAGTGCCTTGGCCACAAACAGACATTATGACCCTCAGCATGAGCCCGCTTTCAAACCAGCCCCTTCACCAGCTGGACCAGGAGCCCGCATATAGGGCCCTACATGCCCCTAGTCCCAAATCATCATCCTTGGTCGGGTTCTTTAGGACCCCATACCCAGAAGCCAAATCTGGAATCTCTGCTATGGCGGGACCCCTGAGATGGAAAACAGCACTCTTCCCTTCCACCCAAAAGACATCAAACTCTTGGGAGCCGTTCAGAATCACACAGAGGCAGAATCTCCCATGGCCCCATGAGGCTACCACTACATGTGTCTCCATGGCCAACCTAGAAACACAACCCAGACAGAAAAGCCTGCACTCCCCACTCCCCAGCGAACTAATTTCGGATCACGCAGAACTGCCCTCATGGTCCACAGATCGGTCTGCCATTACCTCGCCCCTAACCCTATCCTGAGTTTGTGTTTGCAGATTTTGTCCCCAAAGCCCTGGCCGAGAGGCCTTCCAGGATGGGGTCTCTGGAACCACAGTGCAGGACTCTGCCTGCCCACTCGAAGTAAACTCTGCCCATCACATTTGCATAAACCCTCCAGATTGGGAGACACCTGCAAAGCCCATGAGCCAATCACAAATTTGTTGGCTGCCTTGGAAAAAAGGCGCATTCGCACAAAGGCCTGAAACCTACCTCCATGCAGACACCCAGGTCAATGGCCCTGTGTCAGAAAATGGAATCTGAAATACCCCTAGCACCTCAATGGAACCCTAGCTGAGGTTTGTTTGCCTCTAAGGCAAACTCTGCAATACCTACCAATTATCCAACACTTGATCACTGGGCCACACACCAGAACATGTCCTGTCCCCAGAAGCAACATGGCTCTTGGGAGCTGCAACTAACCCTCAGGGGAGTAGAATCCTGCAAGGCACCTGAGAACCCACCACATTCTATGGTCTCCCTGGACAAAAGCCAGCATTGTGACCCATCAGAAAGAGGCTCTGTGTCACCTCAGACCGTGGGAACTTTGACCCAGAGCCACCAGAGTGAAACGGCCTTGTTCCTGTGCTGGAAGGCTAAGCGGACCTGCCATGGCCAGACACTTAATCTCAACCGAACCTGAGTATTCAGGAGTCTTTGCCCAAACCATAGATCAAATCCTGGACTATGGGGGAACCTCAAGCATAAAAGAGCACACCTCCTTCCCCACGATGGATAGGCTTACTGTGGGGATGGGGGTCTAACCCACAGCGTGGGAGACAACTGCATGGCCCATGAGACAATGCCCACAGAGAAGGGCCGCCCTGGCCACAAATGGACATTGTGACTCCCAGTCGAGCCCACTTTCAAACCAGCCCCCTCTCTAACTGGAACAGGTGAAAGCATATCAGGCCTGACATGCCCCTAGGCCCTAATCCTCATCTTCAGTCGGGTTCTCCAGGCGCATGGACCCAGAAGCCAACTCTGGAATCTCAGCTATGGTTGGAACCCTGAGACGGAAACAGCACTCTTGTCTTCTCCCCAAAAGACACCAAACCATTGGGAGACAGGCAGAATCCTCAAGAGGCAGAACAAACCCTTGGGAGGCGGGCAGAATCCTCACAGAGGCAGAATCTCCCATGGCCCCACGAGGATACCGCTATATTCTGTGGCCAACTGAGACACACATGCTGGATGAACTCCCCACCCAATGGTGAAGAGGCCGCTCCAGACCAGGCCGCTCTCTGACAATGCTGCATGCCAATGAGGCCACTCCCCAGAATGACGCTGCTGTGGTGAGGCTGCGGCTTGGGGCAGCGAGGGGGGTCATGGTGGGGCCATGTTGAGGCATGTCACAGACAGCACTGCATCTCAGTGAGGCGAGGCCTCTCGTGGCGGCGCTGCTGCTTGGGGCGGTGAAGCTCCCAGAAATGCCGCTCCCGATGCTCCTGATGATTGTGAAGCTCTGACACTCCTAATGACCCCGACGCTATGACTCCTAAAACTAGCCTAACAGCTCCCAATGGCTACTCTAATTGCTACACTAACTCCTCCTACTACTCTAATGGCTATTCTAACTCCTCTTAATTCTCTAATGGCTATTCAAACTCCTCCTACTTCTCTAATGGCTATTCTAACTCCTCCTGCTCCCCCCCCACCCTCACAGACTAACATTTATAGTGGTGGTTCATCGCAGCCCACACAAAAGGGCCAATGATATTTCACTCACCACAGTTAATATATGTGCACCACACTGATTGGATATGGCTTTCTGGCCTGGCCCGCCCCTATATCCGGGGTTTACAAGTAAGTTCCTCTGGCTAACCAGGCCCCTACATTCTCCCCTTTTCTTTGGAAATTAGTCAAATCCTTGACTTTTCAGCCAGTTCTTTGTTCTCCTGTTGTAAGGGGTTTATATTGAGCATGTAAGACTAACATTTTTATCACTCCAATTTTCATTGGTACAATTGACATTAGGGAGTTTATAATACAGGGGGCAAAATGTAACAGTAGTGTACAATCGGCTGATGAGTTAGCCATTCAACACTTTGTATAACCTTTTCCATTTTTTTCCCTAATTCCGTGCATCTAATTTGCCACTTATATTTTACAAAAACAGGTAAGAATAGGAGCAACAATAACCTCACAGATTTTTAGTCTTAGCTTTAGTCAATGGTCAGCGGGGTCTGTCGACTGCAGCTTCCATCTCTGGGTGGCTTCCTCTCCTCGGCTCGTTTGACGTGAACCACATGAATACAGACCCTCATGCCCTCTACTTTTACAGTAAATTGTCCCTTCCAGTGAGGCTCCAAGTTGCCCCGTTGATAGTGACGTATCCAAAACAAGTCCCCTAGGTTGGTAAGGATGTGGTTCCACCTCTGTCTCCGCCCCAGTGTGTGCAGACCGGATCCCTGAGTGGGCTTTTTTAAAGACAGACTGTAATGCCTGCAGTGAATGGAGTACAGACTCATCAGTCATATTTGCTAGGCAACCACTTGTAGTTAAGGACAGAGAAGGTGGGTCTCCCAAAAATCATTTCAAGTGGGGTCACCTTGCTTAAATACGGTGTACATGGTGCCATGAGGAGGGAGAAAGGAAGGAGATCCATGCATCCACCGCCATTCTCCAGAATTAGTTTTGTTAAGGTTTCTTTAAGAGTCCAGTTCATTCTCTCCACTTGCCCAGAACTCTGGGGCCAGTAGGCACAATGTAGTTTCCAGTTAGTGCCCACGGCCTTGGCCAGTGCCTGTGAGACAAAAAGAAATGCAGGGCCATTGTCTGACCCGAATGCAAGAGGCAGCCCAAACCTAGCAATTATTTTCTCTAGTAGCTTTTTGGCTACCACTCCTGCCATCTCATGTTTGGCGGGGAAAGCCTCTATGCAACCTGAAAACGTATCTAAAAAAAACTAACATGTACTTGTGCCCATATTTTCCAGGTTTCATTTCTGCAAAATCTATTTCCCAATAAATTTCTGGTTACTTACCTTTCTCTCTTTTCCCTCTTCCCATTTTAGTTCTTTCCATATTAACTGCCTGGCATTGAGCACACCTATCAACTATGTCCTGAACCATATGCCCTAATTTAGAAACCTGGGATTGCTTGCCTATAAGCTCCTTGAGTTTGCGTATCTCCAAATGAGTACCCTGATGTATCTGGTCTACTAACATTTTGCCTTGTCTTTGATGAAGAATTATTTTTCCTGCTTCAGTCTTAGCCCAGTCCCCTTCATAGTCCAATTTAACCCACTTCTGTAAATACTTTAAATCGTCTTCTGAATAGTTCGGTTTTTCTGATAGGGCTGAGCTGGGAGTGTAACCAGTTCTTGCACTCTTTCTTGGGCTGCTTGCTTTGTGGCTTGATCTGCTAATTGGTTTCCTTTGAAATCAGATCAGTCCCCTTTTGGTGTCCTGGGAAATGCATAATGGCCACCTCTTTTGAGTCCCAAAGAGCCTGGAGGAGAGCCAATATTTCTCCTCTGTTTTTAATTCCTTTTCCTTCTGCTGTTAGTAGGCCCCTTTCACTATAAATCTCCCCATGTATATGGAGAGTAACAAAGGAGTACCTGCTGTCTGTATAGATGTTGGTGGTTTTACCTTTGGCCATGTATAGTGCTTTAGTGAATTCTATCAGTTCTGCTTTTTGTGCTAAAGTTCCATGTAGCAGAGCTACTGTCCAGAGTTTCTGCTCAGGAAAAACTACTGCAGCCCCTGCATACCTCTTTCAATTGACCATGTAGCTACTCCCATCTGTGAACAGAGTCATCTCGGCATCAGACGGGAGTGTCTCTGAGATCTGGCTTTGTACCTGCAACTTGGGTAAGGACCTCCCTGCAATCCTTCCTTGGGGAAGTCTTGTCCAGGTGAGTTGGCCTTGAAACAATTTCTGTGGGTAGGACCACTCAAAAGCAAAAAGGGTTTGAGATTTAATTGCTAAATATATGAAGAAAAATGCATCCTTGAGATCTAAGATGGTATACACAGTTCTTTTGGGGCACAGGAGGGAGTGTAGGATATAGGGGTTAGGAACAGACAGGTGGATATCTTCAACCCATTTATTAACTTCCCACAAGTCCTAAATGTGTCAGTACTCCCCAGTCTTGGCCTTTTTGATGGGCAGCAATGGTGTGTTCCATGGAGATTTGCAAGGAATTAGGATTGTGTCTCCTCGGAGGTGGTTAATATGTTTTCTGATCCAATCCTTTGCTTCCCGGAAAGGGGGTGCTGCCAAATTTGAACAGCCATAACCGTTGCCTTTAATTGTACCACCACTGGAGTTTGTCCCCTGGCCAAGCCAGGTTGTTTCCCTTCTGCCCAGACATCGGGAATCTCGACCTGTAGGATTTGTGAAGGATCCCAACTTTGCCTCCTCTGGATTTGAAACTGGCTTGTAAAGGAGGTATGAATCTACTGCTGCCATAAGCACCTGTACAGTGGGTTGTCTCAAGGTTACAGTCATGTCTACTTCCGAGAACTGAATGCCAGCTCATAACTTGTGGAGGAGATCTCTTCCCATCAATTATATGGGGCATTAGGGAGGACCAAAAATCGATGTTTCACTATGCCCAAAGCCAAATTTAAAGTCTTTTTGTTGTCCATTTATGTCTCTCTGTGCCATTTTCTCCTTGTACCCAGACTTCCTCTCCAGATAGTTTTCCCATAGGTTTAAGTAATGATGAAAATTGGGCTCCTGTGTCCACCAAAAAAAAAATGATTAATTTCCCCTCCACTTCAATTTTTACTCTGGTGGCCAGCATTGCCTTCTTCCTCTTGGGGCACTCCCTGGGCCAGTGTCCTTTATCCTTACAATAAGCACACTGAACTGAATCTAAGTATTCCCACCTGCCTCCTCTGTGCTTAGGCCTTTCCTTCCATTTACTATCCCCTAACTATCTCATGTAATACCAAAACCTTAACCAGCACTTGGTCTGTTTTTCATCCTCCTGTGTATCCCTTTTCTTTTTTTTTTTCTTTTTTTACAGATTGAGAGAGAGAGAGAGAGAGAGAGAGAGAGATTACAAGTAGGCAGAGCAGCAGCCAGAGAGGGGAGGAAGCAGGCTCCCTGCCAAGCAGAGAGCCCGATGTGGGGCTCAATCCCAGGACCCTGAGATCATGACCTGAGCTGAAGGCAGAGGCTTAACCCACTGAGCCACCCAGGCGCCCCTGTATCCCTTTCTTAAACACTTTTTCTGCTATTCCCAATAACTCAATCAGATTCTTCCCTTCAAATCCTTCAATTTCCTGAAGTTTCCTCCTTATATCCAGGGCTGAGTGACTGGGAAAAGCAAGATTCACTGCCCTCTGGTTTTTGGGTGCCTCAAGGTCGATCAGGCTATACATTTTATAAGTTTCAATAAGCCTTTCTAAGAAAGCTCCTGGAGACTCATTCTTACCTTTAGTCACCGTATTAATTCTCATCTAGTGCGAGTGCAACTTTTAATTCTGGAAATGCTGTTCCAGGATTTCAACATATCAAAGAACCATATTTGTTCTGAAAGTCTCCTATATAAATTTCCTTTAAGATGGAACTCATCTTACAAGAGAATTCAAACAATTACAAATGACAAAAAACTCAGAATAGACATGGTTAAATATCAAATGATGACCCTTAGCAAAACATTAAAACTTTAGAAAATGTATAGAACCTCTGGAGTAGTTACAGCATTGACCCAAATGTAACTCAAGGTTTATCATTGATTTAGCAGCACTTCCTGAGTAGCTTAGCATATCAGGGAAAAGCCTTATGAGTCAAAGAGATCTCATTTACAATTCTGGATGGGCAAAGAAAACCATTTACATTTTCTTAGAAACATATCAATCTCTAGTGAAGACTAAATATTAACCAATTGTGAACTGTTGCAATAGCAGTTAAGCACAAAACGTGTTTACTAACAGATTTCAAAAGCACAAAACTAGTTCCAGCAACTAGCGCCCTAGCACTTTATTCCTTTGTCATCCAAGCAAACTTCAAAGCTTCAGATTACCAAAGACTCTGAAAACTTCTTTAACAATTACCCATTAAAACCCTGAGACAGACAATTAACCATTAGTTCAGTCATCTCTTTGCTAACAGATTTCATGTTCCACCTGGGTCCATTCCACTTTAGATGCCATGCTTTCCCGCCAGCCATGGGGAGGGGCTAGGCAGTCCATATCGGGCCAGAGAAGGCAAGGAATTTCCTGAAACAAAGGGAGTTTCGGAAGCTGCTTAGAATTACTCCTTAAAGTCTCTGCCCCTAATTAGACTAAACCCATTGTCTCCAGTTATAGCCCTTAACACACGAAATGAGTGAGGAAGAAGCCCCACATCTATTATGAGGAATGGAGAGACGAAATTCAGAGTTCCCTTACTCTCTGCTTGTCTTATTCCCCCAAGCACAACAAACAACACAGCAGACAACAAAAAGACAAGACAAAGACAACTGCAGGCCTTGCGGTCCTGCCACCCATGGGGATTTTCTAGGGGGACTCAAATCTCATGACATCCTGGGGGACTCAGAACCCCGATGACCCCCTTGGGTGCTGGAATCCCTGATGACCGCCTTGGGGGACGTGAATCCCCTGACTGACATGGGGGACTCAAATGCCCTGGTTACAGCCTAGGGGGACTTGAACCCCCTGACCATCTAGGGGGACTCGAAACCCATGTTGATCTAAAAGCAGAGGGATGGGTCGTCCCAGCATCCACTCCAGCCCTGGGGTGCATGGCTGCATCCATTTGTCCCTGGTGGGCCATACCGTGGTGCTCCAACCAGACAGACGAACAAGATTCCAACATCTCCGGATTCTTAACCCATAAATTCTGATGCTGGTTCATTTCTCGTTGTTTGATCCCGGGCGAGCCCCTAATGTTAGGGTCCATGACAAAGAAACGAGACTGACACAAAGCGAAAACCAAGCAAAGCTTTATTTCACGCCAAGCATCGATACTGAAACTGACCGCTCAGGGCCATCTTACCTAGAGGCGACGACAACGAGGATGCTGCTCCTGATGACAAAGATGTGAAGATGATGAGGATGACAACACTGATGAACATACTCTGCTCCGTCTGAAGCCACTCCACACATGTCCGCTCCCCATATGAGGCCGCTGTGGATGAGGCCGCTCCAGACCAGGGTGCTCACCAGATGAGCCCCTCTGGATGAGGCCACACGCTGAACGAAGGCCACAACCGATGATGAAGAGGCTGCTCTGGACCAGGCCACACTCCGAGGAGGCAACACGCTGACCACGCCGCTCCCCGTAATGACGCTGCTCTGGCGAGGCCGCAGCTCGGGGCAGTGAGTTTGGTCACGGCGGGGCTGTGGCGAGGTTGGTCGTGGGCGGTGCTGCTGCTCGTGGAGGCTCGGCCACTTATTGTGGTGCTGCTGCTCGGGGTGGTGCCACTCCCAGGAATGCCTCTTCCAATGCTCTCAATGATCCTGAAGCTCTGACGCTCCCGAGGACCACGACGCTATCACTCCTATGACTACCCTAATGGCTCCCAATCGCTACTCTAACTTCTCCTACTACTCTAATGGCTATTCAACTCCTCCTACTTCTCTAACGGCTATTCTAACTCCTCCTACTTCTCTAACAGTTATTCTAACTCCTTCTAGTTCTCTAATGGCTATTCTAACTCCTCCTACTGCTCCTGCCTCCCCGCCAGCCTCACAGACTAAACTTTATGGAGGTGGTTGAGCCCGGCCCTCACAGAGGTGGCCAATGAGATTTCAACTTACCACAGTTAATATATGCACATCCCACTGGTTGGATACGGCAATCTGTCCTGTCCCACCCCTATATCCGGGGTTTACTAGTAAGTTCCTCTGGCTGACCAGGCCCCTACATTAGTACCTACATATGTTCCAATGCTAGGTCCCTGATCCAAAAATCAGAGCACCTCCTATCCACAGAAGGAAAGCTGGCTCTTGGAGGCTACGTCCAATCATCAGGGGAGGAGAATCCTACATGGCACCAGAGCTCCCGCCACATTCTAAGGTCTCCCCAGACACAAGCCAGCATGGTGACCCATGAACATGAGTCTCCCTGTCAAATCATCCCCAGGGCACTTGTCCCAGAGAAACAAGATCGAAATTGCCTGGTTCGAGGGCTGAAAGCATAAGCTGAGCTGGGCTTTCCAGACATCTATGCAGTGAGCTCTGCTACCATGTCTTTCCATATGGGGGAACATGGGGCCATCCAAATGAACTCCCCCTATCCCGCAGAAGGAAAGCATGCTGTTCGGAGCAGCTCACAAACCCTGGCCTGGGAAAACCTTCATGGCCTCATGAGGTCTTCCTTCCATTCATCTAGCATCATAGACACAAACTGCAGCGTGAGTGACCATCCAAAACTCGCCCCAATTCAGGTGCTGGAGATCTCGAGTTAGACGCTGCACATTGGAATTGCCATGTGCTCGTCACTGAACAGAACCGGTGCTTGTGCCTTCAGACTTCCATCCTCACCCCCCATCTGGCCTGCAAGCAATCCAGATTGGGAATTCTAGAGCCACAAAACAGGCTTCTGCCTGCCCTCCAGAAAAAAGAAGGGCCCTATGGGTCTTCCCAGAATCCCCATGTGAGGATCAAACTGCACAGTCATTAATGGAACCCCAATATCCAGATGCACTGTGCACTAATGCTCCCTCTGACACAGCCTGAGCCCTGACCTCCTCCCCAACCCAGGTAGTGGGTGCCATCTCCTGAAGATGGGACAGGCCATGGCCCTAGGCTGTCATGTCTACCTAACCTGGGTGTTCAGGGATCAGTGCCCAGACCATAACTCAAATCCTGGCCTGTGGTTTAATCCTCAAGCACAAAAGAGCACTCCTCCTTTCCCATGACCGGAAAAGCTTGCTGTGGGGATAGGGGTCATACCCTCAGAATGAGAGCCAGCTGCATGGCGTTTGAGACCACGCCCACCCTCCAGGTTCGCCATGGGCAAAAACAGGCATTGTGACCATCAGCCTGAGCCTGCTTTCAAACAAGTCCCCTCGCTAGCTGGACCAGGAGCCCAATATCGGCCTGCCATGACCCTAGGCCCAAATCCTCACCCTCGGTCAGGTTCTCCAGGTGCGTGAACTCAGAGGCTGACTCTGGAATCCCTCCTATGGTGGCAACCATGAAACGGATAACAGCTCTCTTACCTTTATCCAGAAAAACACCAAAACTAGGAGGCATGCAAATTCTGCACAGAGGTAGAATCTCCCATTGCCTCTTGAGGCCACCCCTCCATTTGTTGGCCATCCTAGACACAAACACCAGCATGAACGATCATCTGACACTTGCCCTTACTCAGGTGCTGTAGATCTCAATTCAGACGCTGCAACTGGAACTGCCATGTGCTCGGCACTGAACTGAACCGGCACTGGTGCGTTCAGAATTCCGTCATCAACCTACTGCCCCGCATGCCTGCCAGACTGGGAATTCTGGAGCCGTAATGCAGACTTTGACCTGCCTTCCAAAATGAAGAAGGGCCCATTGGGTCTGACCAGAATCCCCACGTCAGGATCAAACTGCACAGTCCTCGACGACACACCAATATCCTCAGCTGCGCTGTGCACTGATGCTCTATCTGATTCTGCCTGAGCCACGACCTCCAGTCAGCCCCACAGGGAGCATATCCCATATCGTGCAAGGGGTGCAGCCATGGCCCAAGGCTGTCATCTCTACCCTACCTGAGTTTTCAGATATCTATGCCCAGACCTTAGCTCAAATCACAGCCTACGGGTAACCTCAAGCACAAAAGAAAACTCCTGATTCCCTAAGGCAGGAAAAGCTACCTGGGGTGGGGGGGGGTGGTTGTCAAACCCTCAGAGTGGGAAGCAGCTGCATGACCCATGAGACCACGCTCACCCATCACCCATCAGGGCTGTCCTGGTCACAAAAAGGTATTGTGACCCTAATCCTGAGACGATTTCAAACAAGCCCCCTTGCTAGTTTTACCAAGAGCACATCTCTTGCGGGCCTGACATGCCCCTAGTCCCAAATCTTTACCCTCGTTCGGGTTCTCCAGGTGCCCGGACCAAGAAGAGGACTCTGGATTCCCTGCTATGTCTGTACTCCTAAGACAGAAAACAGCACTCTTCACTTCCCCACGAAAGACACCAAACCTTGGGAGCCAGGCAGAATCCCCACAGAGGCAGAATCTCCTATGGCCTCATGAGGCCATCCCTCCATTCTTTGGCCTACCAAAACACACAACCCAGTCAGAGAAGCCTGTGCTCACGCCTCCCTGTTGCCCCAATTTCAGATCCCGAGGCACTGCCCTCACGTTCTGCAGATCCTGCATGCCAGCACCTCTCCCCTCCCCCATACCAGAGTTTGTATTTGCAGACTTTTGTCCCCAAATCCCTGGCCGACAGGCCTTCCAGGGTGGGGCCTCTGAAGCCATGGCACAGGACTCTACCTGCCCTCACGAAGGAAATTCTGCCCGTCACATTTGCACAAAACCTCCAGAATGGCAGACAACTGCAAGGCCCCTGAGCCCACCCAATTTCGTTGGCCAATCTGGACAGAAAAGCACAGTCTGATACATGCCAGACACCAACCTCCAGGGAGACACCCAGGTCAATGGCCCGGAGTCAGAAGATGGAACCTGACTTACCCCAGGACTTCAACGAAACCCTTGCTTAGATTTGCAGGTATCTGCCTCCAGAGGCAAGCTCTGGAATACCTACATATGCTTCAACCCTTGATCGCAAAGACAAAAAACAGAACACCTCCTGCCCCAGAAGGCAACCTGGCTCTTGGGAGCTGTGTCCAACCCTCAGGAGAGGAGAATCCTGCAAGGGGCCTGAGACCCAGCCACATAAGTACTCCCTGGACACATTCCAGCATTGTGACACATCATAATGTGGCTCCCTGTCAACTCAGCCCCCTGGGCACTTTGCACCAGAGCAACCAGATCAATAGGGCCTTGTTTCTGGGCTGGAAGACTAAGCCGAGCTGGGCTTTCCAGGCATGATTGCAGTGACTTCCGCTATGACATCTTTCCCTATGGGGGACCCTGGAGATACCAAAATGGACTCCCCCTGTGCCCCAGAAGGAAAGCTTGCTGTTCGTAGCAGCTCAAAAGCACCAGCCTGGGAAAAACTCCATGGCCTCATGAAGCCAGCCCTCCATTCGTCGGCCATCATGGACACAAACTCCAGTGTGAGCGACCATCTGACACATGCCCTGACTCAGGTGCTGGAGATCTTGTGTCAGAAGCTGCTCATTTGAAATGCCATGTGCTCAGCTTTAAACTGAACAGCAATTGGGCGTTCAGAATTCCGTCCTCACCCTCCTGAGCCGCAAGTCCCCCAGATTGTTAAATCTCGAGCCAGAACACAGTCCTCTGCCTGCCCTCTAGAAAGAAGAAGGGCCCTAGGCGTCTGCCCTGAATCCGGACGTGAGGATCAACCTGCACGGACTTCGACAGAACCCCAATATCCTAGGTCCCCCCGTGCACTAATTATCTGAAAGAGCCTGAGTCCCATCCTCCCATCTATGCCTACCAACCCCAGAGTTCCGGGCAAGTAGAGAGAATGAAATGGACTCTTTTTTTAAATATTTTATTTATTTGACAGAGAGAAACCACAACTAGGCAGAGAGGCAGGCAGAGAGAGAGGAGGAAGCAGGCTCCCCGTGGAGCAGAGAGCCTGATGTGGGGCTCGACCCCAGGACCCTGGGATCATGACCTGAGCCGAAGGCATAGGCTTTAACCCACTGAGCCACCCAGGCGCCCTGAAACGGACTCTTAAAGAGACATTGACAAAACTAATTCTGGAGACTGGCGGTGGATGCATGGATCTCCTTCCTTTCTCCCTCCTCAGGGCAATATGTACACCCTATTTAAGCAAGGTGACCCCACTTGAAATAATTTTTGGGAGACCTCCCTTCTCTGTCCTTGACTACAAGAGGTTGCCCTAGCAGAAATGACTGATCAGTCTGTACTCCAGTCACTGCAGGCATTACAGTCTGTCCTAAAAAAAGCCCACTCAGGGATCCGGACTGCCCACACTGGGACAGAGACAGAGGTGGAACCATATCCTTAGCAACCTGGGGATTTGATTTGGATATGTTGCTATCAAGGGGGCAACTTGGAGCCTCACTGGAAGGGACCATTTACTGTAAAAGTAGAGGGCATTAGGGCCTGGATTCATGAAGGTCACATCAAACGAGCCGAGGAGAGGATGCCCCCAGAGGTGGAATATGCAGTTGACAGACCCCGCTGACCATGGACTAAAGCTAAGACTAATAAACTGTGAGTTTATTGTTGCTCCTATTGTTACGTGTTTACGTAAAATATAGGTGGGAAATTAGATGAACGGAATTAGAAAAAAAATGGAAACATTATACAAAGCATTGAATGGCTAACTCATCAGCTGACTGTGCACTACTGTTACTTTTTCTCCCTGTATTATAAACTCCCTAATGTCATTTGTACCAAAGAAATTTGGAGCGATAAAAATGTTAGTCTTACATGCTCAATATAACCCCCTTACAACAGGAGAACATAGAACTGGCTGAAAAGTCAAGGATTTGACTAATTTCCAAAGAAAAGGACAGAATGTAGGGTCTGGTAAGCCAGAGGAACTTACATGTAAACCCCGGATATAGGGGCGGGCCAGGCCAGATAGCCATATCCAATCACTGGGGTGCACATATATTAACTGTGGTGAGTTGAAATCTCATTTCCCACCTGTGTGTGGGCTGGGCTCAACCACCGCTATAAAGGTTAGTCTGTGAGGCTGGGGTAGGGGGAGAGGTAGGAGGAGTTAGAAGAGCCGTTAGAGAATTAGGAGGAGTTAGAATAGCCAGTAGAGAAGTCAGAAGAGTTGGAATAGCCATTAGAGTAGTAGGAGGAGTTAGAGTAGCCATTAGAGTAGCCATTGTGAGCTGTTAGGGTAGTCGTAGGAATGATAACATTGGGGTTGTCAGGAGCTTCAGAACTTCACGATCATCGGGAGCTGGGAGCCTCACTGCCCCAAGCAGCAGAGCCGACTTTTACAGCCTCGCCTCCCCGAGGAGCAGCACCGCCTGCGACGCGCCTTGACGCGGCCCCGCCACAACCAGCCTCATTGCCCGGAGCTGTAGACTCACCATAGCGGCTTCATTCCAGGGAGCGGCCTCGTCGGCATGTGGCCTTGATGGAGAGCGGCCTGGTCTGGAGCGGCCTCTTCATTATCGGGTATGGATTTAATCCACATGTAGCCTCATACAGAGCAGCCTCATCTGGGGAGCGGCCTGTTCTGGAACAGCCTCGTCCAGGGCGACCTTGTCCACAGCGGCTTCTTCTGGGAAGCAACGTTGTCAGATTGGCATCATGAGTAGCAGAGTCTGTGTCGTCAGGGTTGTCATCATCTGCATCCTTGCCTCTTTGTCATCAGGAGTGGCATCCTCATCATCTCTCTATGGAAGAAATGACCCCGACCTGTCGGTTTGATTTTCGATGCTTGGCATGAAATAAAGCTTTGCTTGATTTTCGCATTGTGTATTCTTGTTCCTTTGATCATGAACCCTAACACTCTGAAACATTCCTCTGGGGACAGAAACCTGAAAACCTCAGCTAGGTTTCTGTTGATGTCCTAGGGTCATGTCAGTTTCCATCTTCTGACTCAGAGCCATTGAACTGGGTTTCTACCTGGAGGTATGTGTCTGGCATGTATCAGACTGCAGAATTCTGTCCAGAGTGGCCAACGAAATTGGGTGGGCTCATGGTCCTTGCAGGTGTCTCCCAATATGGAGTTTTTGTGCAACTGTGACGGGCAGAGTTTCCTTTGGGAGGGAAGGCAGAAACCTCTTATGTGGTTCCAGAGGCCCCATCCTGGATGGCCTGTCGGCCAGGGTTTTGGGGACAAAATTCTGCAAACACAAACTCGGGATAGGGTTCTAGGCGAGGTGATGGCAGTCCCAATCTGCGGACCATTAGGGCAGTGCCATGGATCTGAAATTAGGGCGACAGGGAGACGGGAGCGCAGGCTTTTCTGTCAGCGTTGTGTGTCTCAGTTGGCCACAGAATATAGCGGTAGCTTAATGGGGCCATGGGAGATTCTGCCTCTCTGAGGATTCTGCCTGATTCCCAAGGCTTTGGTGTCTTTCGGGGAGAAGGGAAGAGTGCTGTTTTCATCTCAGGGTTCCCGCCATAGCTAGGATTACAGAGTCGGCTTATGGATACATGCACCTGGAGAACCTGACCGAAGATGAGGATTGGGGCCTAATAGCATGTCAGGGCCAATATGCATGTACCTGTTCCAGCTAGAGAGGGGGCTGGTTTGAAAGCGGGCTCAGACTGGGAGTCACAATGTCTGTTTGTGGCCAGGGTGGCCCTCCTGAATGGGCATTGTCTCATGGGCCATGCAGCCGGCTCCCACACTGAGGGTTAGACCCCCATCACCACAGCAAGCTTTTCCATCATAGCGAAGGAGGAGTGCTCTTTTATGCTTGAGGTTCCCCCATAGGCCAGAATTTGAGCTATGGTATGGACACAGATGCCTGAATACTCGGGTAGGGTAGAGATGAGAGTCTCTGGGCATGGCATGACCCACGTGCAGGATATGGGTTCTGCTACATGGGGGGCTGCTTGGAGGTCTGGGCTCAGTCTGTGTCAGACATAGCATTAGTGCACAGGGCGGGCTAAGATATTGGGGTGCAATCGAGGACCGTGCAGGTTGAATCTGGGCAGATCTCTAGGGCCCTTCTTCTTTTTGGAGGGCAGGCAGAAGTATGCGTTGTGGCTCCCAAATGAACAATCTGGAGGGCTGGAGGGCCAGGAGGGTGAAGATGGAATTTTGAATGCACCAGTGCAGGTTCCGTTCACTGCCGAGCACATGGCATTTCCAATGTGCAGCATCTGTCTCGAGATCTCCACCACCTGAGTCAGTGCACGTGTCAGATGGTTGCTCATGCTGGAGCTTGTGTCCAGGATGACCGTCGAGTGGAAGGGTGGCTCATGAGGCCATGGAGGTCTTCCCAGGCTGGGACTTTTGAGCTTCTCTGAACAGGAAGCTTTCCATCTGCGGCACAGCAGGAAACCATTTGGATGGCACCAGGGTCCCCCATAGGAAAGACCTGGTAGCAGAAGTCACTGCATGGAAGCCTGGCAAGCCCAGCTCTGCTTACCCTTCCAGCCCAGGTACAAGGCCCTTTGGATCTGGAGGCTCTGGGGCAAAGTGCTTAAGGTGCTGAGGTGAGAGGGAGCCTCATTCTGATGGTCACAATGCTGACTTGTGTCTAGGGAGATCTTAGAATGTGGCGAGGGCTCAGGCGCCATGCAGGATTTTCTTCCCCTGAGGGTTGGATGCAGCTCCCAAAGAGGCAGGTTGCCTTCTGGGGAAAGTATGTGTTCTGTTTTGTGGTTCAGGGATCAAGTGTTGGACCATATGTAGGTATTCCAGCAGTTGCCTCTGGAGGCAGATGCCTGCAAGGCTAAGCTAGGTTTCCATTGAGGTCCTAGGGTATGTCATGTTCCATGAATCACTCAGGGCCATTGAACTGGGTGTCTGCCTGGAGGTAGGTGTCTGGCATGTATCCTGATTCACCTTTTTTTCCAAGGCATCCAACGAATTTGGGGTGGGCTCAGGGGCATTGCAGGTGTCTCCCAATCTGGAGGGTTTGTGCAAATGTCAGCAGAGTTTCCTTCTGGTGGGCCAGCAAAATCCTGTGCTGTGAAACCAGAGGCCCCATCCTGGAGGTCCTGTCGGCCAGGGAATCGGGGACAAAAGTCTGCAACACAAACTCGGGATAGGGTTCTGGGCCAGGCGATGGCAAGCCCTATCTGCACACCGTGAAGGCAGTGCTGCAGGATTTGAAATTAGTTCAATGGTGAGGCAGGAGCACAGACTTTTCTGTCTGGGTTGTGTGTCTTGGTTTCCCACAGAATGTAGTGGTAGCCTCATGGGGCCATGGAGGATTCTGCTTCTGTGAGGATTCTGCCCGGCTCCCAAGGGTTTGATGTCTTTTGGAGGAAAGGGAACAGTGCTGTTTTCCATCTCACGGGTCCTGCCATAGCAGAGATCGCAGTCAGCTTCTGGGTCCAGCCACCTGGGGAACCCAACGGAGGGTGAGGATTTGGGCCAAGGTGCATGTCACGCCTGATATGCGGGCTTCTCGTCCAGCGAGTGAGGGGGCTGGTTTGAACGTGGGCTCAGGCTCAGGCTCACAATGCCTGTTTGTGGCCAAGGCAGCCCCCCTGGGTGGGCGTGGTCTCATGGGCCATGCAGGTGGATCCTGCTCTGAGGGTTAGACCCCCATCCCCACAGCAAGCTTTTCCCATCGTGGGGAAGGAGAAATGCTTTTTCATGCTTGATGTTCCCCTATGTTCCCCATAGGCCAGGATTTGAGTTATGGTCTGGACACAGATGCCTGAATACTCATGTTGGGCTAGAGATGACTGTCTCTGGCCTTGGTACATCCCAATTGCAGGATATGGGGCCCGCTACCTTGGGGACTTATGAGAAGTCGGGACTCAGGGTGCACAGGGAGGCCTATAACATTGGGCTGCCATCGAGGTCCGTGCATCATCACGTGGGGATTCTGGGCCGACCACAAGGGCCCTTCTTCTTTCAGCAGGGCAGGCAGATGATTGCATTGTGGCTCCTGAAAGAACTATCTGGTAGGCTGGAGAGCCAAGAGGGTGAGGACGAAATTCTGAACACACAAGTGCCGGTTCATGTCAGTGCCGAGCACATGGTATTTCCACTGTGCAGCGTCTGACACGAGATCTTCAGCACCTGAATCAGGGCACTTGACTCACGCTAGAGTTTGTGTCCATGATGGACGAAGAGTGGAAGGGTGGCCTCATCAGGCCATGGAGGTCTTCTCAGGCTGGGCTTGAGAGCTGCTCCGAAAAGCAAGCTTTACTTCTGCGAGGGAGGGGGAGTCCGTTTGCAAGGCACCAGGTTCCCCCATATGGACAGATGTCGTAGCAGATGTCACCACATGAATGCCTGGAAAGCCCAGCTCCTCTTAGCCTTCCACCTCAGGTCAAGGCCCTTTGGATCTGGTGGCTCTGGGGCAAAGTGCCCAGGGGACTAAGGTGACAGGAAGCCTCATTCTGATGGGTCACAATGCTGGCTTGTGTCCAGGGAGACCTTAAACGTGGCAGGGACTCTGGCGCCATGCAGGATTCTCCTCCCCTGAGGGTTGGACGCAGCTCCCAATAGCCAGGTTGCCTTCTGGAGGCAGGAGGTGTTCTGTTTTGTGGCTCAGATATCAAGTTTTGGACCATATGTAGGTATTCCAGAGTTTGCCTCTGGAGGCAGATGCCTGCAAGGTTAATCTAGGTTTCCATTGAGGTTTTAGGGGTATGTCATGTTTGATCTTCTGACTCAGGGCCATTGACATGGGTGTCTGCCTGGAGGTAGGTTTCTGGCATTTGTCCGGATGCGCCTTTTTTCCAAGGCAGCCAACGAATTTTGGGTGGGCTCAGCGGCATTGCATGTGTGTGCCAATCTGGAGTGTTTGTGCTAATGTGACGGGCAAAATTTCCTTCAGGTAGGCAGGAAGAGACCGGCGCTGTGACTCCAGAGACCCCGTACTGGAGGGCCTCTCTGCCAGGCATTGGAGACAAAAGTCTGCAAACACAAACTCTAGATAGGGTTAGGGCTGTGATGACTGCAGTCCCGATCTGCAGACTGTGAAGGCATTGCCGTGGGATCTGAAATGAGGGCGATGGGGAGGCGGGAGTGCAGGATTTTCTGTCTCGGTTGTGTGTCTCGGTAGGCCACGGAATGTAGTGGTAGCCTCATTGGGCCCAGCTTCCAAGGGTTTGGTGCCTTTCAGGGGGAAGGGAAGAGTGCTTTTTCCATCTCCGGGGTCCTATCTTCTGACTCAAGGCCATTTGGCTGGGTCTCTGCCTGGAGGTAGGTTTCTGGCCTGTGTCCAAATGCACCCTTTTCCAAGGCTGCCAACGAATTTGGGGTGGGCTCAGCGACATTGTAGGTGTCTCCCAATCTGGAGGTTTTGTGCAAAAGTGACAGGTAGAGTTTCCTTCGGGTGGGAATTCAGAGTCCTGTGCTGTGCCTCCAGAGGCCCCATCCTGTCGGCCAGGGCTTCAGGGACAAAAGTCTGCAAACACAAACTTGGGATAGGTTTCTGGGTGAGGTGATGGAACGCCCTATCTAGCGACAGTGAGGGTAGTGCCATGGGATCTGAAATGATGATGGGGAGGCTGGAGCGCAGGCTTTTCTGTCTGGGTTGTATGTCTCAGTTGGCCACAGAATGAAATGGTGGCCTCACAGGGCAATGGGAGATTCTGCCTCTGTTAGGATTCTGCCTGACTTTCAAGGGTTGGTGTCTTTCGGGAGGAAGGGAAGAGTTTTTTCTGTTTTCTGTCTCAGTGTTCCTGCTATAGCAGGGATTCCAGAGTTGGGTTCTGTGTTTGGGCACCAGGAGAACGTGACCTGGTGTGAGGATTTGTGCCTAGGTGCATGTCAGTCCCAATATGCGAGACCCTGGTCCAGGTAGCGAGGGAGCTGGTTTGAAAGCGGGCAGAGGCTGAGAGTCACCATGCCTGTTTGTGTCCAGGGCAGCCCTCCTGGGTGGACGTGGTCTCATGGGCCATGCAGCTGGCTTCCTCTCTGAGGGTTAGATCCCCTTCCCCACAGCAAGCTTTTCCCATCATGGGGAACGAGGAGTGCTCTTTTATGCCTGAAATTCCCCCATAGGCAGGGATTTGAGCTACGGTCTGTGCAGTGATGCCTGACTACCCAGGTTTGGTTGAAATTACAGTCTCTGGCCATGGCAGGTCCCACCAGAAGGATATAGGGCCACCTACCTGGAGGGCTGATGGGGGGTAGGGTCTCAGGCTCTGTCGGACAGAGCATTAGTGCACTGGGCGGCCCAGGACATTGGGGTGCCATCGAGGTCCGTTCAGGTTGATCCTCACATGGATCTTCTGGGCAGACACCTAGGGCACTTCTTCTTACTGGAGGGCAGGCAGAAGACTGCGTTGTGGCTCCAAAATGAACAATCTGGTGTTCTTGCAGTCCAGGAGGCTGAGGACAGAATTCTGAATGCACAAGCGCCAGTTCAGTTCAGTGCAGAGCACATGGCATTTCCACTGCACAGCGTCTGACTGAGATCTCCAGAACCTGAGTCAGGGCACGTATCAGATGATCGCTCACGCTCGAGTTTGTGTCCATGATGGCCAACGAATGGACGGGTTGCCTCATGAGGTCATATAGGTCTTCCCAGGCTGGGGCTTGGAGCTGTTCCGAACAGCGAGCTTTCCTTCTGCGGGACAGGGGGAGTCCGATTGGATGGCCGCTGGGTCCCCCATATGGAAAGACATCATAGTAGAAGTCACCACATGGATGCCTAGAAAGCCCAGCTCCACTTAACCTTCCAGCCCAGGTACAAGGCCATTTGGATCTGGTTTCTCTGGGGCAAAGTGCCCAAGGGGCTGAAGTGACAGTGAGCCTCATTCTGATGGGTCACAATGCTGGCTTGTGTCCAGGGAGACCTTAGAATGTGGCGTGGGCTCAGGTGCCATGTGGAATCTCTGCCCTTGAGGTTTGGACAGAGCACCCAAGAGCCAGGTTGCATTCTGGGGACAGGAGGTGTTCTGTTTTGTGGCTAAGCAATCAAGTGTTGGACCACATATAGGTATTCCAGAGTTTGCCTCTGGAGGCAGATGCCTGCAAGGCTAAGCTAGGGTTCCGTTGAGGTCCTAGGGGTATGTCAGGTTCCATCTTCTGACTCAGGGCCATGGACTTGGGTATCTGTCAGGTGGTAGGTGTCTGGCATATGTCTGAATGCACCTTTTTTCCAAGGTTGCCAACGAATTTGGGGTGGGCTCAGGGGTATTGTAGTTGTCTCCCAATCTGGAAGTTTTGTGCAAAAGTGATGGACAGTTTCTTTTGGGTGGGCATTCAGAGTTCTATGCTGTGCCTCCAGAGGCCCCATCCTGGAGGGCCTGTTGGCCAGGCCTTTGGGTACAAAAGTCTGCAAACACAAACTTGGGATCGGTTTCTGTGTGAGGTGATGACAGGCCCGATCTAGGGACAGTGAGTGCAGTGCCATGAGATCTGAAATGAGGGCGATGGGAAGGTGGGAGCACAGGCTTTTCTGTCTGAGTTGTGTGTTCAGTTGGCCACAGAATGAAGTGGTAGCCTCATCGGGCCATGGGAGATTCTGCCTCTGCATGGATTCTGCCCGGCTCCCAAGGTTTTGGTGTCTTTAGGGGGGAAGGGAAGAGTGCTGTTTTCTGTCTCATGGGTACCGCCATAGCAAGGATTCCAGAGTCGGCTTCCGGGTGCAGGTACCTGGAGATCCTGACCGAGGGTGAGGATTTGGGCCTAGAGGCATGTCAGGCACGATATGCAGGCTCCTGGTATAGCTAGCGAGGGGCCTGGTTTGAAAGCAGACTCAGGATGAGGGTCACAATGCTTGTTGGTGGCCATGGCAGCCCTCCGGATTGGGTGTGGTCTCATGGGCCATGTAGCTGGCTCCCACTCTGAGGATTAGACCCCCATCCGCACAGCAAGCTTTTCCCGTCATGTGGAAGGAGGAGTGCTCTTTGGTGCTTGAGGTTCCCCCATTGACTGGGCTATGATTTGAGCTATGGTCTGGGCACAGACGCCTGAATACCCAGGTTGGGTGGTGATGGCAGTCTCTAGCCATGGCAGGGCCCACGTGCACTATATGGTGCCTTCTACTTGGGGGCCTGATGGGAGGTCGTGACTAGGCTCTGTAAGAAAAGCATTAGTGCACTGGATGGCCTAGGATATTGGGGTACCATTGAGGTCTGTGCAGGTTGATCCTCACGCGGGGATTCTGGGCCGACCACAAGGGCCCTTCTTCTTTCTGAAGGGCAGGCAGAACACAGCGTTGTGTTTCCAGAATGAACAATCTAGTGGACTGTGGGCCACGAGGGTGAAGACAGAATTCTGAAAGCACAAGCGCCTGTTCAGTTCTGTGCCGAGCACATATCATTAAAAATGTGCCACATCTGACTTGAGATATCCAGCACCTGAATCAGGGCAAGTGTCAGATGTTTGCTCACGCTGGAGTTTGTGTGCATGATGGCTGACGAATGGAGGGGTGGCCTCACGTGGCCATGGAATTAATCCCAGTCCTGGGATTGTGATCTGCACTGAACCGAAAGCTTTCCTTCTTTGGGACAGGGGGAGTCAGTGAGGATGGCACCAGGTACCTCCTTATGGAAAGACATCGCGGCAGTAGGCACTGCCTGGATGCCTGGAAAATCCAGTTCCACTTACCATTCCAGGCCAGGTACAAGGTCGTTTTGATCTGGTGGCTCTGGGGCAAAGTGCCCAGGGGGCTGCGGTGACAGGGAGCCTCATTCTGATGGGTCACAATGCTGGCTTGTGTCCAGGGAGACCTTAGAATATGGCGGGGGGCTCAGGCGCCATGCAGGATTCTCCTACCCTGAGGGTTTGACGCAGCTCCAAACAGCCAGGATGCCTTCTGGGGCCAGGAGATATTGTTCTGTGGCTCAGGGATCAAAAGTTGGACCATATGTAGGTATTCCAGAGTTTGCCTCTGGAGACAGATATCTGCAAACCTAAGTTCAGGTCCGTTGAGGTCCTAGGGGTATGTCAGGTTCCATATTACACTCAGGGCCATTGATATGGGTGTCTGCCTGGAGGTAGGTGTCTGGCATGTGTCCGATTGTGCCTTTTTTCCAAGGCAGCCAACGAATTTGGAGTGGGATCAGGGGGAATTCAGGTGTCTCACAATCTGGAGGGTATGTACAAATGTGATGAGCAGAGTTTCCCCTGGATGGCCAGGCAGAGTCCTCGCTGTGGCTCCAGAGGCCCCATCCTGGAAGGCCTGTCGGCCAGGGCTTTGGGGAAAAAAGTCAATAAACACAAACACGGGATAGGTTTAGGGGCGAGGTGATTGCATGCCCGATCTTCTCACCATGAGGGAAGTGCCCTGGGCTCTGAAATTAGGGAGACAGGGAGGCGGGAGCACAGGCTTTCCTGTCTGGTTTGTGTGTCTTGGTTTGCCACAGAATGTACCGGTAGTCTCATGGGGCCATTGGAGATTCGGCCTCTTTGAGGATTCTCCTGGTTCCCAAGGATTTGGTGTCTTTCATGGGGAAGGGAAGAGTGCTGTTTTCCTTCTCAGGAGTCACGCCAAGGCAGGGATTCCAGAGTCGGTTTCTGGGTCTGGGCGCCTGGAGAACCTGACTGAGGGTGAGGATTTGGGCCTACGGGCATGTCAGGCACGCTATGCGGGCTCCTGGTACAGCTAGCCAAGGGGATAGTTTGAAAGCGAGCTCAGGCTGAGGGTCACAATGCCTGCTTGTGTTCAAGGCTGCCCGCCTGGGTTGGCGTGATCTCATGGGCGACACCGCTGGCTCCCATTCTGAGGGATAGACTCCCATCCCCACAGCAAGCTTTTCCCGTCGTGGGGAAGAAATAGTTATGCTTGAGGTTCCACCATTGACTGGGATTTGAGCTATGGTCTGGGCACAGACTCCTGAATACCCAGGTTGGGTGGAGATGAAAGTCTCTAGCCGTGGCAGGGCCCACATGCACAATATGAGGCCTGCTTCCTGGGCGCTGATGGGAGGTCGTGACTAGGCTCTGTAAGAAAAGCATTAGTGCACTGGAAGGCCTAGGATATTGGCGTACCATCAATGTCCGTGCAGGTTGATCCTCACGTGGGGATTCTGGGCCAAACACAAGGGCCCTTCTTCTTTCAGGAGGGCAGGCAGAAGCCTGCGTTGGGGCTCATGAATGAACCACCTGGATGGCGTGCGGACAAGAAGGGTGAGGATGGATTCTGAATGCACAAGCAATGGTTCTGTACAGTGCCGAGCACATGCCATTTCCAATGTGTAGCGTCTGACATGAGATTTCCAGAACCTGAGTCAGGGCACGTGTCAGATGGTCACAAAGGCTGGAGTTTGATTCCATGATGGCCGATGAGTGGAGGGGTGGCCTCATGAGACCATGGAGGTCTTCCCAGGCTGGGGCTTGAGAGCTGCTCTGAACAGCAAGCTATCCTTTTGCAAGACAGGGAGAGTCTGTTTGGATGGCACTAGGGTCCCCAGTATGGAAAGACATCTTAGCAGAAGTCACTGCATGGATGCCTGGAAAGCCCACCTCCACTTACCCTTCCATCCCAGGAACAAGGCCGTTTCGATATGGTGGCTCTGGGGCAAAGGGCCCAGCAGGCTTATGTGACAGGGAGACTCATTCTGATGGGTCACAATGCTGGCTTGTGTCCAGTGAGACCTTGCAATGTGGTGGGGACTCAGCCGCCATGCAGGATTCTCCTCTCCTGCGGATTGGACGCCGCTCCCAAGAGCCAGGTTGCTTTCTTGGGACAGGAGGTGTTTTGTTTTGTTGCTCAGGGATCAAGTTTTGGACCATATGTAGGTATTACAGAGTTTGCCTCTGGAGACAGATGCCTGCAAACCTGAGGTAGGGTTCCATTGAGGTCCTAGGGGTATGTCAGTTTACGTCTTCTGACGCAGGACCATTGACCTGGGTGACTGCCTGGAGGTAGGTGTCTGGAGTGTGTCCAAAGGCAAATTTTTCCAAGGTGGCCAACGAAATTGGGTGGGCTTAGGGGTATTGCAGGTGTCTCCTAATATGGAGGGTTTGTGAAATTGTGACGGGCAGATTTTCCTTCGGGTGGGCAGGCAGAGTCCTGTTCTGTGGCTCCAGAGGCCCCATCCTGGAGGGGCTGTCAGCCAGGGCTTTGGGAACAAAAGTCTGCAAACCCAAACTTGGGATAGGGCTGTTGTCGAGGTTATGGCAGGCCAGATCTGTGGACTTTGAGGGCAGTGCCACGGGATTTGAAATGAGGGAGACATGTAGGCGGGAGTGCAGGCTTTTCTGTCTGGGTTCTGTGTCTCTGTTGGCCATGGAATGTAGAGGTAACCTCATGGAGCTACGGGAGATTCTGCCTCTGTGAGTATTCTGCCCAGCTCCCAAGGGATTTGGTGTCTTTCTGGGGAAGGGAAGAGTGATGTTTTTTGTCTCTGGGTTCCCACCATCGCAGGGATTCCAGAGTCGCCTTCTGGGTCTGGGAGTCTGAAGAACCCGACCGAGGTGAGGATTTGGGCCAAGGGGCATGTCAGGCCAGATATGCAGGCTCCTGGTCCAGCCTGCGAGGGGGATGGTTTGAATGTGGGCTCAGGCTGAGGCTCACAATACCTGTTTGTGGCCATGGCAGCCCTCCTGAGTAGGCGTGGTCTCATGGGCCGTGCAGATGTCTCCAACTCTGAGGGTAAGGCCTCCATCCGGACAAGAAGCTTTTCCCGTTGTGGGGAATGAGGAGTTCTCTTTGATGTTTGAGGTTCCCACATAGGCCGGGACTTGATCTATGGTCTGGACATAGACGCCTCAATACCCGGGTTGGGTAGAGATGACAGTCTTTGGCTTTGGCACGTCCCACATGCAGGATATGGGGCCCGATACCTGGGGGGCTGAAGGGAGGTCAGGGCTCAGGCTGTGTCAGACAGAGCATTACTGCACAGGGCGGCCTAAGACATTGGTGTGCTGTTGAGATCAGTGCAGGTTGATCCTGGTGTGGGGATTCTGGGCAGACCCCTAGGGCCATTTTTCTTTCTGTAGGGGAGGTAGAAGACTGCTTTTTGTCTCCCAAATGAACAATCTGGAGGGCTGGCGGGTCAAAGGGTGAAGACGGAATTTAAATAACAAGTGCCCGGTCCTGTTCAGTGCTGAGCACATGGCAGTTCCAATGTGCACCGTCTGAGTCCAGATCGCCAGAACATGAGTCAGGGCACATGTCAGATGGTCGCTCATGCTGGAGTTTGTGTCCATGATGCCCGACGATTGGAGGGTGGCCTCATAAGGCCATGGAAGACTTCCCAGGCTGAGGCCTGTGTGCCACTCCGAACAGCAAGCTTTCCTTCTGCGGGACAGAGGGAGTCCGTTGGATGGCACCAGAGTCCCCATATAGAAAGACGCCATAGCAGTAGTCACCACATAGATGCCTGGAAAGCCCAGCTCTGCTTAACCTTCCAGCCCAGGAATGAGGCTCTTTTGATCTGATCGCTCTGGGCAAAGTGCCAGGGGGCTGAGGTGACAAGGAGCCTCATTCTGATGGGTCACAATGCTGGCTGGTTTTCAGAGAGACCTTAGAATGTGGTGGAGGCTCAGGCGCCATGCAAGATTCTCCTCCCCTGAGGGTTTGACGCTGCTCCCAAGAGTCTTGTTGATTTCTGGGGACAGGAGGTGTTATGTTTTGTCGCTCCAGGATCAAGTGTTGGACCATATGTAGGTATTCCAGAGTTTGACTCTGGAGGCAGATGCCTGCAAACTTAAGCTAGGGTTCTGTTAAAGTCCTAGGGGTATGTCAGGTTCCATCCTCTGACTCAGGGCCATTGACCTGGGTGTCTGCCTGGAGGTAGGTGTCTGACATGTGTTCGAATGTGCCTTTTTTCCAAGGTGGCCAACGAATTGGGGTGGACTCAGGGGCATAGCAGGTGTCTCCCAATCTGGAGTGTGGTGCACATATGACGACAGAGCATCCTCCGGGTGGGCAGGCAGAGTCCTGCACTGTGGCTCCAGAGGCCCCTTCCTGGATGGTCTATTGGCCAGGGCTTTGGGGACAAAAGTCTGCAAACACAAACTCGTGATAGGGTTGTGGGCGAGGTGATGGTATGCTCGATCTGTGCACCTTGAGAGCAGTGCCGCTGTATCTGAAATTAGTTCGATGGGGAGGCAGGAGTGCAGGCTTTTCTGTCTGGGTTGTGTGTCTCGATTGGCCACAGAATGTAGTGGTATCCTCATGGGACAATGGGAGATCCTACATTTGTGAGGATTCTGCCTGTCTCCCAATAGTTTATTGTCTTTCATGGAGAAAGTAAGAGAGCTGTTTTCAGTCCAGGTTTCTCGCCATAGCAGGGATTCCAGGGTCGGTTTCTGGATCCAGGTGCCTGGAGAACAAGTCCGGGGGTGCGGATTGGACCTAGGGGCATGGCATGCCGGAAATGCGGGCACCTGGTTCAGCTAGCGAGGGGCCTGGTTTGAAAGCGTTCTCAGGCTGAGGGTAACAATGCCTGTTTGTGGCCATGGCAGCCTTTCTGAGTGGGCATGGACTCATGGGCCATGCAGCTGGCTCCCACTCTGAGGTTAGACCACCAGCTGCACAGGAAGCTTTTCCCATCGTGGGGAAGAAGGAGTGCTCTTTTATGCTTGAGGTTCCCCTATGGCCAGAAATTGAGCTATGGTCTTGGCTCAGACAACTGAATACCCAGGTTGGGTAGAGGTATCAGTCTCTGGCCTTGGCACATCCCACCTGAAGGATATGGTGCCCGCTACCTGAGGCCTGATGGAGGGTTGGAGCTCAAGATATGTCAGACAGAGCATTGGTGCACACGGCGGCCTTGGATATTGGGGTGCCGTAGAGGTCCGTGCAGGTTGATGCTCATGTGCGGAATCTGGACAGACCCCTAGGGCACTTCTTCTTTCTGGAGGGCAGGCAGAAGACTGCATTGTGGCTCCCAAATGAACAATGTGGATGGCTGGCGTGCCAAGAGGGTGAGGACAGAATTCTGAACGTACAGGTACCGGTTTCTTTTACTGCCGAGCACATGGCAATTCCATGTGCTGCATCTGTCACGAGATTTTCAGCTCCTGAGTCCAGGCATGTGTCAGATGGTCGCTCACGCAGCAGTTTGTGTCAATGATCGCCGATGAGTGGAGGTGTGGCCTCATGAGGCCATGGAGGTCTTCCCAGGATGGGGCTTGTGAGCTGTTCTGAACAGCAAGCTATCCTTCTGCAGGACATGTGGAGTCCATTTGGATGGCACCAGGGTCCCCTGTATGGAAAGACGTTGTAGCAGAAATCACCGTGTGGATGCTTGGAAAGCCCAGGTCCGCTTAGCATTCCAGCCCAGGAACAAGGCCATTTTGATCTGGTGGCTCTGGACCAAACACCCTAGGGGGCTGAGGTAACAGGGAGACTCATTCTGATGAGTCACAATGCTGGCTTATGTCCACGGAGACCTTAGAATGTGGCGGGGGCTCAGCTGCCATGAAGGATTCTCCTCCCCTGTGGGTTGGACGCAGCTTCCAGGAGCCAGGTTGCCTTCTGGGGACAGGAGGTGTTCTGTTTTGTGGATCTGGCATCAATGTGGACCATATATAGGTATCCCAGAGTTTGCCTCTGGAGGCAGATGCTGGCAAACCTAAGCTAGGGTTCCGTTGAGGTACTAGGGTATGTCAGGTTCAATCTTCTGACTCAGGGCCATTGACCTGGCTGTCTGCCTGGAGGTAGGTGTCTGGCCTGTGTCTGAATGCACATTTTTCCAAGGCAGCCAAGAATTTGTTGTGGGCTCAGGGGCAGTCCAGGTTTCTCTCAATCTGTAGGGTTTGTGCAAATGTGACGGGTAGAGCTTACTTTATGTGGGAAGGCAACGTCCTGCACTGTGGCTCCAGAGACCCCCATCCTGGAGGGCCTGTTGCCCAAGGCTATGGGGACAAAAGTTTGCAAACAAAAACTCAGGTTAGCTTTAGGAGTGAGGTGATGGCAGGCCTGATCTGCAGACCATGAGGTCACTGCCTCGGGATTGGATCTGGGCGATGGAGAGGTGGGAATGCAAGCTTTACTGTCTGGGTTGTATGTCTCAGTTGGACACAGAATGGCGGGGTGGCCTCATGGGGCCATGGGAGATTCTGCGTCTCTTGGGATTCTGCCCAGCTCCCAAGGTTTTGGTGTCTTTTGCGGGGAAGGGAAGAGTGATGATTTCCATGTCAGGGATCAGGCGATAGCAGGGATTCCAGAGTCAGCTTCTGAGTCTGGACGCCTGGAGCACCCGACCAAGTGTGAGGATTTGGGTAATGGGCATGGCAGGCCTGATATACGGTCTCCTAATCCAGCTAGCAAGGGGGCTTGTTTACATGCGGGTCAGTCTGAGGATCACAATGCCTGTTTTTGGCCAGGGTGGCCATCCTGTGTGGGCCTGGTCTAAAGGGCCAAGCAGCTGACACCCTCTCTGAGGGTTTGACCCCCATTCCCACAGCAAGCTTTTCCTGCCATGGGAATGGTGTAGTGCTCTGTTGTGCTTGAGGTTTCCTCATTGGCCGGGATTTGAGCTAAGGTCTGGGCACAGATACCTGAATACCCAGGTTGGGTAAATATGAAAGCCTCAGGCCATATCTGGTCGCACCTGCAGAATATGGAGCACGCTACCTGGGGGCTGATATGAATTCTGGGCTCTGGCTGGGTCAGACAGAGCATTAGTGCTTAGGGAGGCCTAGCATATTAGTGTGCCGTCAAGGGCGGTGCAGGTTGACCTCACGTGGAGATTCTGTGCACACCCATAGGTTCCTTCTATCTCGATGGCAGGCAGAAGGCTGCGTTGTGGCTCCCAGTCTGGAGTACTTGTGGGCCAGAAGGGAGAGGACAGAAGCCAGAATACACAAGCGCCAGATCAGTTCAGTTCCAAGCACATGGCAGTTCCAGTGTTCAGCATCTGACTCACGATCTGCAGCAGCTTGAGTCTCAGCGAGTGTAAGATGGGAGCTCATGCTGGAGTTTTGGTCCATCATGACCGAAGAATAGAGGGGTGGACTCAGGAGGCCATGGAGGATTTCCCAGTCTGGAGCTTATGAGCTACTCCGAATAGCAATCTTTCCCTCTCTGGGACAGGAGGAGTATGTTCTGATGGCTCCCGGATCCCCCATATGGAAAAACTTGGTAGCAGAGCTTACCACATAGATGCCTAGAAAGCCTAGCTCAGCTTACCCTTGCAACCCAGGAACAAGACAGTTTCGATCTGGTGGCTCTGGGGCGATGAACCCTGGGGACTGAGTTGATATGGGGCCTCATGCTGACGGGTCACCATGGTGGCTTTTGTCCAGTGAGACCTTAGAATGTGGTGGTCCCTTGGGTGCCATGCAGAATTCTCCTCCGCTGAGGGTTGGACCAGCTTCCAAGAGGCAGGTTGCCTTCTGGGGAGAGGAGGTGTTCTTCTTTGTGGTGCAGGGACCAAGCATTGGAACTTACAAAGGTATTTCAGAACTTGGCTCTGGGGACAGATGCCTGCAAACCTCACCTAGGTTTCCATTGAGGTCCTAAGGGCTTGTCAGGTTCCATCTTCTGACTCAGGGCCATTGACATGAGTGTCTGCCTGGAGATAGGTGTCTGGCATGTGTCAGACTGTGCATTTCTATCCAGAGCGGCCAATGAAATTGGTGGGCTCAGGGGCCTTGCAGGTGTCTCCCAATCTGGAGGGTTTGTATAACTGTGATGAGCACAGTTTCCATCAGAATGGAAGGCAGGGTCTTGCACTTTGGCTCCAGAGGCTGTGTTCTAGAGGGCCTGTCAGCCAGGGCTTTGGGGACAAAAGTCTGCAAACACAAAGTAAGGTAAGGGTGAGGGTCGAGGTAATGGCAGGCCCAATCTGCGGACCGTGAGGGCAGTGCCCCGTGATCTTAAATTAGTTGGACAGGGAAGCAGCAGCACAGGATTTTCTGTCTGGGTTGCGTGTCTCAATGGCCATGGAAATGAGGGGTGGCTTCATGGGGCCATGGGAGATTCTACCTCTGTCGCAATTCTGCGTGACTCCCAAGGGTTTGGTGTCTTTCCGGGGGAAGGGAAGAGTCCTGTTTTTGTGTCAGGGGTTGGGCCATATCAGGGATCCCAGAGTCAGCTTCTGGGTTCGTGCTTCCTGAGAATGAGACGGAGGGTGAGGATTTGTGCCAAGGGGCATGGCACACCCGCTGGGCGAGTCTTTGTCCAGATAGAGAGGTGGCTTGTTTGAAACCAGGCTCAGGCTGAGGGTCTAAATGCCTTTTTGTGGCCAGGGCCACACTAATATGTGGGCATGGTCTCATGGGCCATGCAGATGGCTCCCACACTGAGGGTTTGACTCCATCCCAACAGCAAGCTTTTCCCACCATGTGGAAGGAGCATTGTTCTTTTGTGCTTGAGATTCCCCCATAGGCTGGGATTTGACTCTTGGTCTCTGCACAGATGCCTAAATACCCAGGTTGGGTAGAGATGACAGTCTCTGGCCTTGGAACATCCCACCTGCAGGATATGGGACCCGCTCCCTTGGGGCTGATGGGAGGTCAGGCTCAGACTGTGTCAGACAGAGCATTAGTGCACAGGGCAGCCTAGGATATTGGGGTGTCGTCGAGGGCCATGCAGGTGGATCCTCTCGTGGGGATTCTGGACAAACCCATAGGGCCCTTCTTCTTTATGGAGGGCATGCAGAAGACTGTGTTGTCTCTCCACAATTCCCAGTCTGGTGGGCCTGCTGGTCATGAAGTCGAGGACGGAAATCTGAACGTCCAAGCGCTGGTTCAGTTCAGTGACGAGCGCATGGTAATTCCAATGTTCAGCGTCTGACTCAAGATCTCTAGGACCCAAGTCAGTGCAAGTGTTGGATGGTCGCTCATGCTGGAGTTTGTGTCCATGTTGGCTGATGAATGGAGGGGAGGCCTCAAGATTCCCGGGAGGTTTTCCCAGCCTGGGAGTTGTGAATTGCTCCGAACAGCAAGCTTTCCTTCTGTGGGTCAGGGGGAGTCCGTTTTGATGGATTCAGGTTCCCCCATATGGAAAATCTTGGTAGCAGAGCTCACTGCATTGACACTTGGAAATCCCAGCTCAGCTTACACTTGCAGCCCAGGAACAAGGAAGTTTCGATCTGGTGGCTCTGGGGCAAATTGCCAAGGGGGCTTTGTTGACAGGGAGCCTCAAGCTGATATATCACAATGCTACCTTTTTCCCATGAGACCGTAGTATATGGCAGAACTCCAGCGTCATGCAGAATTCTCCACCCCTGAGGGTTTTACGCACGACCTTAGAGTCAGGTTGCCTCTGGGGACAGGAGGTGTGTTGTTTTTTGAATAAGGGACCTAGCGTTGGAACATAGGTAGATACTCCAGAACTTTCCTCTAGGGACATTTGCCTGCAATCCTAAGCTAGGATTCCCTTGAGATACTAGGGGGGCATGTCTCTTTCCATCTTCTGACTCAAGGCCATTGACCTGGATGTCTGCCTGGATGTAGGTGTCTGGCATGTTTCAGACTGTACATTTCTGTCTAGAGCAGCCAATGATATTGGGTGGGCTCAGGGTCCTTGCAGGTGTCTCCAATCTGGAGGGTTTGTGCAACTGTGATGGGCAAGTTTCCTTCAAAAAGGCAGGCAGGGTCCTGCGCTTTGACTTCAAAGGCGCCATCCTGGAGGGCCTATGGGCCAGAGATTTGGTGCAAAAGTCTGCAAACCCAAACTCGGTTTAATGTGATGAGCAAGGTGATGTCAGGCCTGACCTGCAGACAGTGAGGGCAGTGCCACAGGATCTGAAATTAGGGCGACAGGGAGGTGGGAGCGCAGACTTTTCTGTCTGGGTTGTGTGTCTCGGTTGTTCACTGAATGCAGGGGTGTCCTCATGGGTCCATGGGAGATTCGGCAGCTGGGGGGATTTTGCACAGCTCCCAAGGCTTTGATGT